>NC_081410.1:109409432-109709432 GCF_030272615.1 Cryptomeria japonica
TAATACCAAGTCCCTCAAGCAAGCCACAACAAAGCATCACATGGTCTAACATGTACATTGGGTACTCGTATATTACATAAGCATACAAATATGACTTCCACAAGAGTGCTACAAGTAAAGCCAACACATGACTACACACTAGTGAACATAAGGGAAGAGTGTCATTGCATAGCTGGTATGGGTTACCTTGGTAGGCCTCCATAGGCCCCAACCCCCATCCTGGGTTATCCTGGTAGCCTCTCCCGAACCCCTTACCCCCATCCATGACTCATGCAGACCCAACAAACTTTTCGTGAAGACAAGGTAGTTGGTTTTCCATTCCAGGCCTTCCCACTACATCCCGAGTCTGTACTAGCACTCAACCATGAGCGAGGCTCAATTAATCTTGATTAATGTTTGAAACCAAACCCCAGTTTATTAATTAAGTTATCACTTATTACACAACTTCCAAGGGGTTATCCTGGCAACCACTTTGGGCCCTCGCCCCTACTTAGAAGCCACTCTTCCTTATGACACTACACAACCTCCAAAGAACCCCATGGAAAAACACAAAAGCCAACTAATAGATGGAGTTCAAAAAAATGTTAGTCCTAATTGGTGCTGAGAGGGGAGGGGTGAATCAACACTATAACGGTTTGATCTAGATAGAACCTTAACAAAAACTTCTATTCAAACTTAACACTTATCAGTATAAGCAGCATTAATAAGAAACATGCACACATAAAATAAAACACACATGACTACCGAGATTTATCACGTGGAAACCCAAATGGGAGAAAACCACGGTGTGAGTAGAAACTCAAAAAATTTGCACTCTTTTGGAGTACGCCCGGTGAGGAGCCATCCCTGTTAGGAGATTACAAAGACTAGGTTCCACTCAGTTAAGGGATTTTATTTAAGGCTTGTTAGAACCTTTACCCTGTTAGAGGTAGCCTTGTTAAAGGATTTAGGATCATCATTTAAGATGTCACCCGGTTAAGGGATTTTAAAAAGGGCCTTGTTAAAGTCCACCTGGTTAAGGGATTTTATTGTTGTAGTTATTAGAAAACAATAGAGAGAATGATATGATATAATAGCTACTCTTAGCTTAATTAGATCTAAATGAAGCTCTTTGATTTGACCACCGGTTACAATTGCTCTGCACTCTATTGGTGATTTGCATTACACTTGCTTTGCACTCTACTGGTGCTCTACATTCTTTCTCTTTTCTTCACACCATCTAAACTCTCACACTCTCTTCACCACTCTGTTATTCAATTAGTAGTTCTACCCTCTTCTCACCTTGTTGGATTGCCTCTCTTCAAAATTGCACTTTGCAATTTTTACGATCAATCTTTTTGGTATTCGCTAAAAACCTTTATACCATATTTTGCCAATACATACTCGTTGATTCCTCAATGAGTTTATACCTAACACTCAGTAGATTTGAAATTAGAAT
Organism: Cryptomeria japonica; assembly: GCF_030272615.1. NCBI lineage: Eukaryota > Viridiplantae > Streptophyta > Pinopsida > Cupressales > Cupressaceae > Cryptomeria > Cryptomeria japonica. Next base: position 109,410,871 of record NC_081410.1, read on the forward strand.
ATTCCCAAATCTTCCTGCACTCTCTCTGCGCGCTCTCCATCAATCTCGCCAGCAACTCATCCTTATCTGCCTCTGCAACTCATAATTTCACCAACCTCTAGGTCGTGTTCTGTCTCTTTAATGCGAACCGAAAAAATCCGCACACATCTCACCTTAACTGGTTGTTAACTGTTGTAGACTTCACTAGCTGTTTGTTTGATAATATCTTGCGATCACTGACTCACCTTTGGTCATTGCATCCAACTTACCGGTCACTGCTCCGAGATTCTCGATAGATAGCATTCTTCAACCTGTATCATTGGTTCATCGGTGTAACTCTTCATCTTTTGCCATCGGTCACTGATCATCAATCAGACTGATCACCTATCAATCGAAAGTGTTTTGGTCATGCATAAGACTACTAAATTGCAATCTGAGTCACCTCTTGTGACCACATCAGCATTTCATTTGCCAGTTTTAAGAAACTGATCTCAACACCTATCGGGTGCTTGACTGACCGATCAGCTACTTTGTTTATCCTTCAATCGATTAGTCATTTACCAACATACTGCGTAAGTGTGTCAATAATGCATATTTGGGAAGCACTAAATCCTCCATATTGTTTGCAGCCATGAGTAAACCATTGGGGTTTATCACACCTCCTTGCCTATGAGCTTGGTCTTTTTCACAGATAAGTGTTAGTCAACAATGACAATACTAACTAATGAACCGATTGTGCCAACACCATTAGTTATGCCAACAATCTCCCCCTTTGGAATTGATGACAACACTTCAAACTTCTCTTTTAGCAACCAGTCACTTATGCTTGTGTTGTACCGATCATCTGCTATGTTTGAATCTCCCCCTCTCACTGGCTTCCATTCATGTCACATATGAATTCATCTCCCTTCATGTTTCATCTGAATATACTCCCCCTTTGACAACAATGCCAAAGTGTAGTCTAGACATCCTATTTAACATACTACAATGACTGCTCCCCCTTACAGGAGTAGTCCATAATCATAAATCAAAATACATAAACTTTTTAGGAAAATTATATCGAATTGATGTTGTTCCAATCTTCACTCACCTTAGAGCATGTAGGGGAATTGCCCCTAGCTTACCTCTAAGATACTCAAAAGTATCCTTAGGTAGCGGCTTGGTGAATATGTCTGCAACATGTTCCTTGGTTGGCACATATTCCAGTCTAACTTCTTTGTCATGTACCTATTCCCTAAGATAATGATATTTTATTGCAATATGCTTGGTTTTAGAGTGCATTACCAGGTTTTTTGATATGTTGATAGCACTTGTATTATCACAGTGTATCACCACCAGTTCAGTCACCTTTTCTTGGATACCTTCCAAGATCTACTTAATCCATACTACATGTGTACAGTTGATTGCAGAAGCCACATACTCTACCTCAGCTGTGGATTGAGAGATATAATTTTGTTTCTTGCTTGTCCATGACACAATCCCATCTCCAAGAAAGAATGCACCTCCACAAGTCTCTTTCAATCATCAATGTTCCTTGCCCAATCTGCATCGGTGAAGACACTTAAGTTGAAATTTACCTTATGTGGACACCAGGAACCATACTCATCAGTCCCCTTAAGATATCTGAATATCCTCTAACCGCCACCACATGAGTCTCTTTTGGATTTGTAGCAAATCTAGCAACCAAGCCAACTGCTTGTGATTCGGTCTACTGTGCACTGCATACTGCAACTTACCGATCATGGATCGGTATAGTGTCTCATTCACTTCATTAGCCTCATGGTCTTTGGAAAGATTGCAACCTATAACCATTAGAGTTCCAATAGGTTTGGAATCTTCCATTCCAAAGGTCTTCAATATTTCCCTTATATATTTGGTCTAGCTAATGAATATACCATTCTTTAGCTAAGAAACTTGCAGACCAATAAAGAATTTTATTTCACCTATCATGGACATTTCAAATTCTTTCTTCATTTCTTCTGCAAAACCTTTTTCTCATTTCATCATCTCCTCCAAAGATGATGTCATCTACAAAAATCTCTGCAATCAGATGTTTTCCTTCTCTTTCATTCTTCAAATACAAGTTACTATTGTCACTGGTTCTCATGAACCCTATACTTATCAGGTATGAGTGCAGTCTCTCATACCAAGCTCTTAGTGCTTGTTTTAGCCCATACAAATCCTTTTTCAGCTTACATGCCATATCTCTTCCATCTTCAAAAGCAAACCCTTCAAGTTGCTCAATGTACACTTCTTCCGCTAGAACACCATTCAAGAATGTCGAATTGACATCCATTTGGTAGACCTTAAAATTTTTGTAAGAAGAATAAGCAAGCAAGATTTTGACCCCTTCCATTCTGACCACCGATGCAAAGGTCTCTCCATAATCCAAACCTTCTTCCTATGCATACCCTTTGCAGACTAACCTTGCTTTGTTTCTTACTACTTGACCGGTTTCATCCATTTTATTTCTAAACACTGCCTATCACATTTTTGTTCTTCGACCTGGGCACAAGGGTCCAGGTTTTATTTTTCTCAATCTTCTGCAGTTCTTCATCCATAGATTTGATCCATTCTTCATCTTTCAAAGCCTCCTTTGTTTTTTTGGGCTCAATTTTAGAGAGCAAACAAGTACTCTCTCTTGTTTTTCTTCTGGTCAATACTCTTGCATTCTTGTCACCAGAATGATTGATTCTGACATACCTTGGTTGTGTCGGTTCATTTCTTGGAGCTTCTTCTACCGATTGTGCAAGTTCTACTTCACATGCTTCCTCATTTGTAGCTACACTAGGATTCTCTACAGCAGGTTCGATCGATAGAGTGTAACTGAATCCTTGATAGTCCTCTAGTTCACTCTTGTTGTCTTGTTCATTTTTTCTCAAAGAACTCATCTACTCTGACATTTGCACTTTCCACAATATTACCGGTCCTTTTTTTCAAACATTGGTATGCTTTACTCTTTGTGGAGTAACCTAAGAAGATTCCTTCATCGCTCTTAGGATCGAACTTTCCAGAGTATTCATCCCTCTTGATGTAGCACCTACTTCCAAATACCTTGAAGTAACTCGCATTGGGTGAGTATCCACACCATAATTCATAGGGAGTCTTATTTGTCCCCTTCTTCACCTGTATCCGACTCAAGGTATACACAGGAGTACTCACTGCTTCTCTCCATATGCCATGTGGAATATCCTTCTGAATCATTAAAGTCCTTGCACAATCAATTAGAGTTATGTTTCTTCTTTCAGCAACCCCATTTTGTTGAGGTATTTTGGGTGCAGACATCTGCCTCATAGTCCCCTGTTCTTCATAGTAATTTATGAACTCTTGAGAGGTGAACTCTCCTCCTCTATCTGATCTCAAACATTTCAGACTCTTACCAGTTCCTCTCTCCACTCGAGCCTTGCAGACCTTGAACATGTGAAAGGCTTTAGATTTTTCTTTCAAGAATACAACCCACATCATTCTTGAGAAATCATCTACAAACAACATGAAGTACTAGTCCCCATAGAAACTCTTAGTCCTCATAGGACCACATAAATTTGTATGTACTAAGTCCAACACATTCCCAGATGAATAAGATTTGCTGCTGAAACTAGATCTGGTCAACTTTCCTAGCTGACAATCTTTACACATAGCATTCTCAGGTTTTATAATGTCAGGCATACCTCTGACAGACTTCATTTTACTAACCTTTGCTATGCTATCAAAATTAACATGACACAATCTTGTGTGCCACAACCAACTATCTTCTACCTTTTCCATTAGGCAACTTCCTACAATGGTGTTTAAGTAGAACAAATTACCTTTAGTTTGTTTACTGGTAGCAATCAGACCTCCTGATTTATCAATTATTTTGCATATTCCTTTATTAAACTCCAACCGGTAACCCTTATTGTTAAGTTGTGCAACACTTAACAGACAATACTTTATCCGTTCTACCTAGTAAACATCTTCACAATTGGTTTTATCATTTAGGGCAATAGATCACTTACCTTTTACCGCACAGGGAGCATCATTGTCGAATCTCACTAGTCCTCCATCACAGTCCTCCATGCTAAGGAATTTGTTCCTATCACCAGTCATGTGGTGAGTGCAACCACTATCAATTACCCAGTCTCCACACTGGTTTGAACTAGAAATCAATGCCATGTCACTTTCCTTTGTGCTATATTCCTTTACCACTATAAATGCAATCCCTTCTCCATCAGATCCTTCTGATTCTTCATCGGTAACTCCTTCTGCAAGATAGCACTCCTTCTTTCTCTTCTCTTTGTATCTTCTAAAGTTGTCATTCCTATCAATATCAGGACATATGGATGCAATATGACCTATTTTATTGCATGAGAAACACTTCAGTGGCAGTTTACCTTTGTACTTCCCTTTTCCTCTTGGCAGCCTTCTTGCTATTAGAGTTTCAAGCTCATATTGTTCTTGTTCTTCAGATAACAAGTTATCATGTTCATGAGAATGACCGGTTTTGCAGTAGAACTACTTCCAGTTTCTTTTCTTCTCATTGTTGGTGCAAGTGTCATGGGAGATTTGAATGCAACATCAATCTTAGGCATATTGTTATCATAGTTGCTTAGTTCAAAGCCAATCAACTTACCGATCAGGGAGTCAAGTGTAACAGTAAGTGTTCCCAAAGATCTAAGTTCCTGAATTGTAGAAACCCTTATGGCATATTGTGGTAGCAAGGTTCTCAATATTTTGCTAACCACATCATCTTCCTCAAGTTTTCCTCCAGCATTTCTGATGAAATTTACCACATCCTTTATTCTTTTGTCGTATTGTTCTATATTCTCTCCTTCTTTCATCCTCATCTCACCAAATTTGTCTCTCCAACTGTCCACCTTAGCCTTTTGTACATGAGGATCTCCTCCATAAATAGTCTTCAGCTTATTCCACATCTCATAACTTGTTTTTCAGATCTTGAATCTCAGCATACTCGTTATCAGATAGAGTATTAGCAATCACCTCCATAGTTGTGATTGTATCTTGTTTCTCTTTGATCTGATCTGCAGTAAGAACCCCTATAGGTTCATTATACTCTATGCTTACATGATTCCAGTACTGATCTCCTAGGGTTCTTAGTTAGAGATTCATTCTACCACATCATAATGTGTAGTTCTCCTTAGAGAACTTGGGGCCTTCTTTTCGTATCATCTTGGATCTTTTCTTAAGTTGTTAATCTCTTCTGAATCTAAGGACCAGGGCTCTGCTACCAACTCTTAGTCCCAACCAATGCTGAGAGGGGAGGGGTGAATCAGCAGTATATCGGTTTATTCGATATTTAACCTTAAATCAAAACTTCTATTCAAACTTAACATTTATCAATATAAGAAACATTAATAAGAAACATGCACACATAAAATCAAACACACATGACTACCAAGATTTATCATGTGGAAACCCAAATGGGAGAAAACCACAGTGTGAGTAGAAACTCACAAAATCTGCACTCTTCTAGAGTACGCCCGGTGAGGAGCCATCTCTGTTAGGAGATTACAAAGACACTTTTAGGTGCCACCCAGTTAAGGGATTTTCTTTAAGGCCTGTTAGAACCTTTACCTTGTTAGAGGTAGCCTTGTTAAAGGACTTAGGATCATCATTTAAGATGTCACCTGGTTAAAGGATTTTCCAAAGGGACTTGTTAAAGTCCATCCGATTAAGGGATTTTACTATTGTAGTTATTAGAAAACAATAGAGAGAATGATATGTTGTAATAGATGCTCTTAGCTTAATCAAATCCAAATGAAGCTCTTTGGATTGACCACCGGTTACACTTGCTCTACACTCTACTAGTGATCTGCATTACACTTGCTCTGCACTCTACTGGTGCTCTGCATTCTTTCTCTTTTCTTCACACTATCCAAGCTCTGCACACTCTCTTCACCAATCTGCTATTCACTTAGCAGTTTTGCCCTCTTCTCACCTTGTTGGATCGCCTCTCTTCAAAATTTCACGATCAATCTTTTTGGTTTTCACCAAAAACCTTTATACCATATTTTGCCAACACATACCTGCTAATTCCTCAATGAGTTTACACGTAACACTCGGTGGATTTGAAATTAAAACCTTCCCAAATCTTCCTGCACTCTCCATGAATCTCGCCAGCAACTCATCCTTATCTGCCTCCACAACTCATAATTTCACCAACCTTTGGGTCATGTTCTGTCTCTTTAATGTGAACCGGAAAATCCGCACAAATCTCACCTTAACTGGTTGTTAACTGTTGTAGACTTCACTAGCCATTTGTTTGATGATATCTTGTCATGACTGACTCACTTTTGGTCATCGCATCCAACTTACCGATCACTGCCCCGAGATTCTTGATGGATAGCATTCTTCAACCTGTATCACTAATTCACCGATGTAACTCTTCATCTTTTTGCCACCGGTCACTAATCATAAATTAGAATGATCACCTGTTTGTCCAGAGTGTTCTGGTCGTGCATAAGACTACTAAACTGCATTCTGAGTCACCTCTTGTGAGCACATCATCATTTTATCTATCAGTTTTAAGAAATTGGTCTCAACACCTATCGGGTGCTTGAATGATCGGTCAGCTACTCTGTTTATCCCTCAACCGATTAGTCTTCTACCAACATATTGCTTAAGTGTGTCAATAATGCATATTTGGGAAGCACTGAATCCTCCATATTGTTTGCAACCATGAGTAAACCATTGGGGTTTACCACACCTCCTTTCCTATGAGCTTGGCCTTATTCACCGATAAGTGTTAGTCATCAGTGACAATACTAACCGATGAACCGGTTGTGCCAACACCATTAATTATGCCAACAAAAACATCACTGAAGAACAACTTGACTATACAAACCTTCTACCAAGGTTAAACCACTAGAGGTGTGAAACGAACAACTGGTCTATTCACAAGACAAGACCACAACCAAAATAGAGCAAGTACAACCACCATCAAAACTTAACCAAATCAACTTGCATGGTAGACTTACATTCAATGCATGCCATCATGACACAAAAATGACTTTTCAAATCAGCACCAGAATCCACCAATCAGAGTACATACTCAATAGGAAACACTTGCACTCTAAACACATTTGTAGTGTCCCTCCTAGATTTACATTTAGATTCATGATTCGATAGACTTATCTAGAATTATGATGATATTTTGATGTTTTGATGATGGTTATGGCTTTATTCCTAAGTCGTAGACATTTATGATGTTATATGGACATATGATATAGTGATGACTTTTGATGATCTATGGGATGGGTGACATATTTTGGTTACTCGATGGATTATATTTCTTGATAGACATATGTATTCAAGATTCTTATGTGATTTATATGATTTCATGATATATGATGATGATACTAACCCTACTTCATGAGGATGATTTTATGAGATGTGTTTATATTGGGTGACTGTCTTTGTGAAAGGGACAATGCCTTATCACTCATCATGAGCATGATAAGGTGTCGTGATTCTCTTTCACTTGCCTACTACTATGATGATGTATATATGTATGCTACGTTGTGTTTATCGGTGGATGCAGGTTTGTAGGTACCAGACATCGACTCCACCAAGCCTCACATGTCAGAGTGTGTCCTAATCCCAATGGCAATTGTTGGAGATGACTTTGTTTTCCCTCACCTACTCATGATCTAGTATGCTCACCCTGTCAATCTTGTCGGTTGTAAGTGTTGTCTAGTCTTGAGTCGGTATCTTGTTTATCTATGTGTGGTTGGTTATGTGTGTGTATGGTTTATTTTGGATTAGATTAATTATCCTATGGTTGGATAATATTTATTTGTTTAATTAGTTCTGATTAATATGAAAAATAGGTTTTAAGGACCCGAAACCTTTAACAAAAGAGCAAAAGATATTTCAGCAGAGAACAACAAGTCCAGCAATGAAACAGCATACAAAAGACTGGCAAAAAAGCCAGTAAAGTGAACAAGCAGCAAAGCGAATAAAACTAGTTTAAAGGCCTAGACAGCTAACAGCAACTACAGAGACTTAAGAAGATCAATCGCATTAATGACCAGCAGGTCATAATTTGCCGAAGTAGCTTTGAGCTCTTCAATTTCCTTGTTTGGATTTTTCTCCTTCTTCTTGCCTCTGGTTCTCATTCTTGGTCCTTGCACATCTCCCATGCCTTCCATGTCAGGTTCCAGCTCCAGGGATTCCTTCTCGTTCTCCATCTTGCTGATAAGAACTTTGGTGTTGTCAATCAAGGCCTTCAGAATGTTATGGATTTGTTCAACAATGCTTTTGAGGTAGGTTTCAATTTTGTTGAGTTTGTTGTCAGTGTCCGCCATTCTCTGGTCCGTAGCTTTGTCATTGGTTGTTATCTCTTCCAGGGCCTTCTCCACTTGCTCAAACCTAGGGTTGAAGGTGTCCCTAATCTCTTCAGCTCTGGCAACAGTTTTACCCAAATCATCAACATATCCAGCCATGGATTTACCTTTATCAATGTTGATTGTCTCCAGAATTTGAACCCTGTGGTTCAGCTTCTTATTATCCTCCACAGCTTTCTTGTGACTGTTAAAGAGCCAGTCGAAGGTGTCCACAAACCCTTTCAAACCCTCGATATTATTAGTTATTAGTCGAATTTGTTTAATTAGTTAATGATGAGTAATAATTAATAAAGTTATAATTAATTAATTAATAGATATTTGATTTAGTATTATTGAATTTATTAATGTTTGATTTATAAATTAATTGTTTTACCTTGAATTTAATTGATTGATTATTTATTTAATTGATTTATTAGCTATTGTTTTATTTAATTATTTTTATCCTTTTGATTTATTGTTGATTGATTAATTTTAATTTATTTTAGATATAGTCATAGAGTAGATTTTGATTAATTAATAATTATAAAAGTATAAAGCCTATTTCTATTACTACACCTCTAAAAAGTAAAAATATTAATATATTGTTTTTACCATGCATGCGAGGTGTAAAAATAAATAAAGTTAATTCTACCTACCCTCCTATTTGATTGGGCGAATTTAAATTTGTTGGTAGAAAATATAATAAATATTCTTACCTTGTAACTATACATGGTAGGTAAGAAATATTATTTTTATGGATTTATTTGATTGGTCGAGAGTTTTTGTTGGAGATCTTTTTATTTGACTTCCTATAGTTGTTTGGGACTTACCAGCGAGAACTATTTTGGATTTTGGATTCCTTTTTTTTATTTGGGTTGAAGATTTTGGAATGGTTTTGGGTTCAACATTTCTTCTTCTTCGATTCGACTCTTTTGGATTGCAATTTGAAGGTCGGTGAATTTTTAATTTTTACATTCATGTTTTCAGAGAATGCTTCCTTCCTGAGAAAATATGTTTGTCATGTCTGCAACTCAAAGATTGTTTGGGGATTAGTTTATTTTGGTTTTATAGGGGAATGGTTAGATTTGTAGGGAAAGATTGATTCTCTTTTGTGAATCGTTATTGTGAATCTTCTCTATGAAATTCTCTTGAGTGTGTTTTCCGGGAATGATACATCTTTGTAATGTTGTTAAAATGAAAATGGATCTTGTGCATATGAATGTTGATGTTCCAGTATGTTCTAAGATTGTTTTGGATATTTATTTGTGTATTGTTCTCTTGTGAACTCCTCGTTGAGATAGGAGTTGTTCTCTCTTATTTGAATGTGTCGGTTGCATTGTAAGTGCTCCTGAAGCTCACAGTGAAATGTCCATGTCATGTTCAGGCATTTGTAATCTTGTTTTTGGAGTATTGGAAGGTTTGGAAATGTTATGGTTTTCAATTCTTTTGGCCTATGCAGAGATTGGGTGCTCTCCTTTACTCTTTGGATCTAAAATGCAGTTTTAGCCAAAATGCTTACGCACTGAGTTGCAAACTCATCTCTATGAGTTGCATTTGATGCATAAACCTTGTGTACACCTCTTTTGATTCTCATCCAACCTCCTAGTAATGCCCATGAGGTCATTTTTGTCTCCTGGGTCAATCTTCGCAGCTACTTTACCTTCACGATCCTTAAAAATTGAGTTATTGCATACTTCACTAGAAATGCCACTAAACCAACTAGAAACACCATTGTTCAGACCTAGAGAGCTAACAAACTGACCAAGAGAGCTAACCTATAGACTAAGAAAGATGACCTATGGACCCAAAACATTGACCAATGGACCAGAAATGCTATGAAATGATCTTGAAACGCTATGCTAGGTACTAGAAATGATACCCTATAAACCAAGAATGCCACTATGCATATGAAGAGAGCTAAACTAGTCTAGAATGCCCAGAAAGGTCAATTTTGGTGTTGTAAAGCCCTAGTTTCGATTGTGTGACGTTTCCAGAGGCATGTGAAGTCTATGTTGAGTGATTTTGATTGGTTCATGATGTTATATGATGTTTCATGATTTATTTTGTGCTCCAGTATGTGGGATCATGCCCTACCATTGAGGAGTTTCCTTATGCAAAAGTTTGCTCCAGCAAGAGGTTCTTGCCTTGTTGTTTGAGGATTGTTTATATGACTCCAGTGGGAAGTTTTGTACCTCGTTATTGAGGATTTGCAGTAGTTTATGATGTGCTTATGTTTCATGTTCTTACTTTAGTATTATGCCTATGAAGTATTTGTGAAGGCCTTATGCTTGTAATGGTTCATATGTATGCTTTATGTGCAGTATGTCCTCAGTGATATTATATGTTCTTGAAGACCTCTTTGTGAATATTCTTTCATGTGTTGTGATGTCATTTTATGTGTTACCCTATGGCTTGGCATATGATTAGGGGGATTGGGCTTCCTTGTGATGATCGGGGTCACGTGATTTAGGTTGCTTGGTACCTAGACCGCCAGGGCACAATGGGAGTGTTCCTCTTTATAATTCACTGATAACTTGTAATAATTGATTGGGTTTGGGTTTCACCTAATAAGATAATTCTATATGGTTGGTCCATATGAGATGGCAAGCTAATCTCCCTTGTACTCACATAGGTTGAGATGGTTCCACATGTTTGTTAAGGGATTGTTTTCACCCTTCTTTTGTGAGGGTAGCTTGTATGACTATTAGGAGTATGGATTTCACCTCTTTGTGAAGATAGCATACATGTCTACTATGGGTGCATAATTACCTTCTTTGTGAGGCTATCACGTAGGAGCATGACCAGTAAGGATGGCCATATTCCCTTCTATATGAGGACAGCATGTGATAACACTTCATTCCTAGATGTGACCATGTCCATATGCCATGATTTTATTATACGCCTATGGAAGAGTCTATTGTTGATTTCAGCCTTGGGAAGTTATGTGATTATTGTTATGTTGAGTTAATTATGTGCTATGTCGAGTCCCATGGTTGTTAGGAGTCATCCTAGGTCATGAGTGAGTGTTGGAACCCCATGTCATCTCCTAGCACGGGGGGTGGTTCCTATTTGGTTCAACATGGTCGGCTGGTTTGATGTCTTCTCCCATTGGGATATTCTTCATTGGAGTTGTGTGTGTGGATGTGCATTCTATTGCTCTTCATTATGTGAGAAGACGTGCAGGTGATTCTATGTATTGTGTTACTCATCTATTCATGATGGCATAAATTAAGGAAAGGATCATGAACCTTGAAAAAAAGAATCTATGTAATGTGACATTGTAAGACTAGAAATTGTATGTAATAAATATGATATTATTGAATGTGACATGAGTTGTCCTATTGTATGATTAAATAAGTCGATGTATGATTCTTAGATGGAATATGTACTTTTATTACATATCATGGATGTATGTTAATGTGATTGTATATGAAAGTAATCCTAATGTTATGCTTAAGATTCCTAGATCTAAGGTAGTCTTAGTGGAAATAATGATTGTTTATGGAATTAGTAACATGATGTTAAGAGGGATATGTATTAGCTTTATGATGATAGAATGAGTGCATTATATGGATTTAGGAACATTTGGTATTGGTGCTTGAAATGAACCTAGACTATAGGATACTACTCTTAAGTGGTGACGTTGAGATACCCTAGGGGAAAGATGATATGATATGTTATTCCGCTTGCGTAAATTGTGTTATGATGTGTTATGTAATGTGGTAATTAAGAATAAGATGTGATTTGTAATAATGCATTTACTAGATGATGTATATGATATGCATTAGATGGATGTTATAGACATATGTGTTGTTTCTAGTAGATGTGCTTTAAAAAAAATTATCTCTATTTGTAGTTAGATTAAGTGTATTTCTTTAGGGTATTTTGGCAGGCATTACAACATCCATGTTAAGAAATCATAACGATTACTCAAAATATAATTAAAAGCTAATGTTCTCTAATTGCAGCTCTTTCAATAACCGACTCTTTCATTATAACAAAATCCACAATAGGGAATAACGCATAAAGAGTCTAAGTAAACATACACCCAAATAGACGTGCACAATGCTCAATTTTTAAAAAAAATGTACACCCTATAAAACATCTCGTAGACTAAATAAGCCATCATTTAAAAAACAAATATAATTTTTTTCCCAATTAAAGCCAATTTGGCTACAAACAATTTCCATTTGCCTTCAAATTTCTAATTAGTAACAATTAAATACATTCGAAAACTAAATTCAATATTTAAATCAAAATAAACCTTTTCAATTAAAAATCAAATCTACTAAAATTAATTGATGGCTAATCCTATAGCCTTTATTTTCACAAAATAGTTTACGATTGTATCCAATCAATCTTTAACATTTAATTCTTATTGCTAATTTCAAAATAGATATCACACACACACACACACACACACACACACACACACACACACACACATAAACCCTTTTTTTACAACCGATTAAAAAAAAAAAACCGAAATCATTTGCAGTCTACTGGCGGCATGGGGGAAGGGGTTTATTCCCCCCCAACCACAAACGTGGTGGAAGGGGATTTCCCCCCCTCCTTCCACAGCTATGGTGAGGGGAAACCACAGGTGTGGTGCCCTCTCCCCACCATGGTGGGTTGAAAGGCACCACGGATGTGGTGCCCTCTCCCCGCATCCGTGGGGTTTGGGCTCCACGCCCCCCCACGAACTTCACTTTTTTATAAAAAAAAATTATAATATTTATTTTTTTAAATTCCTTCTCAGAAAAATTCGACAGATCATATACAATTTATTTATTTTTTAAAAATTTAAATTTCTTCTCTATGATATCATATCCAGTAGATACACATTTCTTTTAAATTAATTTTTTATTCAACATAAAATTTTAAAAAAGAATTTCCAGAATGAAGTTTCCAGTAGTAACATAACCAGTCCTCTACCCAGAAACAAAGTATGGACTTAACCAATTTAATGGTGAAACATTCATAATATTTAATTAACAGGCTAAATCCAAGTATCAAATACCAAAATTTTAAAGACACTTCACAAACCAAATTTTTCTTTCCAACAAGAAATTAAGAATTTTCTAAAACCCCAAGAACCAATTTTGCCCAAAAAGAGAAGGAATAAACTTCTTCCCACTTCACTAAATGCATATTGAAACCAGGCAAAGAGAGGAACAAACAATTACACATTCACAGACAATTTTTTTTTAAAAGAGAAGCAAGCAAAAGAATCAGGCAACCAACCTGCAAAAGTTTTCCTGGAGGAAATTTGAGGAAGAGCCTTCCCAATCCTCCCAAAATTGTCAAAGCCTTCACCAAATCACTAGCAAGAGGATGAATTTCCCAAAATCAGGAAAGAATCCCCCTTTTCAAAAAACAAAATTAAAATTATATAGCAATTCACCCAAAAAATCAATTTTAGGGCACAATTTCATTTTTTATGAAGAATAGAAAATCTAATTTAATTCAAAGCATTCACATGACTATTTAAACAAATTCTATTATTCTTTTATTTTTTCCAACACATAAGCCAATAGATATTTTACTAACTAATAAGTAAAACTTGATTTTCTTTCTCTTTTTTTTTACAACAATTACTCACATAATTTAATTTTCACTAATAATTCAACAATCACTTTAACTAAACAATTACGAATAATCGATTATCTAATTAACCACAAAAGTGCTCTAAACTTAATTTATTCTTAATTTCAATTTAATAAACACGACACACATTAATTATTAATAACCATATGGTATTAATAATTAATTACTCATTAACTAACACAAGAAGAGAATAATTAAGTACATAGAACGCACAACACGCACAACTCAACTTAACAAAACAAGAACATGACCCACATACCAACGTCGGAACAATGGCCTACTTGGCAATCCGACAAGGTAGACAAAAGACTGACGACGCTCACAATTGAGCAAGGCTAGGGACGACATTAGGACCTTAGAATCATCTCTTCCACTTCCATTGGGTTAATTAGGTACGCTCAGACCTGTGGAGCCAGGTGGAGTCGGTACCTTGTACCTGTCATTTCCTGCATCACCAAACCATGCATACATATATGTACACACCGGTGAAGGAGAATCGTGACTTTTCGTGTCTCACTGAAATGAGTGACGGGAAATCATATCCTCGCACCCCATACACTCTCCACACAACATGACGACATATACATAAAGCAACTCGCACATGAAGCAAATGTGTTAGTCTATCGTTAGCAACACATAAATAAACTTAAAATTTCATCATTTATAAAATACGATGCATAAGCAAAGTTAACAACTACTTCTAAAAAATAGTGCCTAATCAATATCTACTCATCAATAAGCAATAATGCATAATCATGTTCACCAAATCACACTCCAAAGCATCATACCAGAATAACACATCACAATCACAATAAATCAACCATCCACGTAAGCCACTGAAAATTCAACCCTGGACAACGAGGTCAAAAAGGTTCTGATTAGGGTAGGGGTACTACAATCACCCCCTAGGGTTCGACTTACTCCTGGAAGTCGCAAGGATAGGATGGGATAACAAGGACACCTAAGTCATCACACTCACATGACATAACACCAAATTATAACTTATCTTAAGAAGAATACAATCCATAAAATCAATATACTAATGTATACAAATCAATATCCAAGTCATCTATCTTAACATAAACATTTCCTGTCTTTTCTAAATCAATTAGTTAACATTGAACAATCTTCCTTTTACGTTCCTTAATTACAAAATTCAATGCGTTAAAAGAGTTATAAGAAGATGCATCATCTTTAATTACCTAGGTTAAATATACGAACACCCTTATTCAACTTCTAGGAACCACTATTCAAACATACATTCCCACAAGAAAAGATCTTCCACAGAAGTCCTTATGCAAAAATACACTTATCATATTGTACAATGCATCATAACTTAGCCTATCCAAACATGAAAACATTTATTTTACATCAATAAGCATCATAAAGATTGTATTTACATGTCTAGTGCAACATCCTAATTATACACACTTCCCGACATTACCAAGTTAACCACAACATACTCTCAAATCTAACTCTAAAATTCAATTGTAACTAATATTTCATACTACCTCTAAGGTACATAATGCATACACATTAAATGAATAATAGTTCATGGTGCAAAATCACATCAATAACAACACAAAAACATCACTCCTAGGGCAAGATACAACCTCATTTGAAAGAAAAATGAATATAATTACCTACATCCAAGCCTCTAATCTCTATGTAATTCAATTAGAACTCGTGTAGGGTTTTCAAACACTCAATGAGACAATAAGTCTACAGATCAAAAATATTTGTCTAAAGCTTATCACACAATCTACTAGATCTAGTTCACACTTCTTCCTACTACATCTTATAATTCAGACAATTACAAACCAATTTCATCAAAGAAAATAGGCGGTACTTATTTCCCTAACTAATCTTATTATTTATTTAGCTACCTCATTATGTCTAGAACCACTCTATGTGGTGTTCTCCCTTATCACACTATCAGAGGTTCAAGTGAACATGATAGATATAACAATTAGCACATAGCTAGGGCCAACCAATACAAACATTCAAAATGACCACCAGAGATCTCAAAAGAACGTCATCTAAATGATGATCACGAAACACGATGATAAATAAGAAAAACGTCAGTAATTTCGAAAATCAACAGACAAATTTAAATAAAAAGGAACGAGAATTTAGTGGCCATTTCATCATAATAAATTTCAAAAGAAAATGCTAGCCCCTTAGCCACAAAACACAAGTCAAAAGACAGTCAAAAGACAGTCAAAACATTGTCCCGATAAAAATATGAAACAAAGTGACCATTTTTAGCCACATCATAGGGAGTAACTGCTACACTACATCCAAGATCACGTGTCTCGAGTGCATTAGAGAATGAATCATAAACACTAAGGCTATTAGACTAACTAGTATACTTTAATACCATACAATCTCTATCACAAATATCACTTTCCCAACATTATCGTTTATCCATATTACTAGAATTCACAAATCGAATAAGGTAAGGAAGTAACATCATTTCTATATTTTCAAAATAAAACGAAACAGCTAAAGAATAATTTCCTATTTTCTACACACATTCTACATGCAGTGATAAGATTATCTTAATCAATACTTTTTCCGCATCATGATCTATCAACATCTAAATTATATGGATTACTTATAGAATATATGAAAAAGTATTTAATTTACTTACTCACTTGATATGATGCACTCATAGGCAAAACAAAACACTTTGGTTTTCAATGCAGAATGAAACAAACATTCCTTAGTACATGCCTCATATTATTCCTTTACAAACAATCAATTATTTATATTTAATTTTTCAATTAAATCATTTAATAACATTTCTATAATCTTCATAACTAGATAGAGAGAGAAGGGAGAGAATTTTCGATAGTAAATCACTTCACACATATGCACGTAAACTAACAAGATCACACAAGCATGATTAGATTTCTCCTTATATGCCTATCATCTTTATTGTACTGTTTTTTTTCATTTTACTATCGATATAAGAGAATGCAAATTGGTTTATTATGATATTCCCTTACATTAAATATGTCACTAATAAATGAGATCAATCAAAACAATTCTTCCTTACATGCTAACCTTATAGAGAAACGCTCATTGCTCCTAATTTATCCATGTGAGATTTTGCCAAGATCAAAAGCTCAATGAAAAGTACAATAGAGAGACAAAATAGATGATAAGAATAAACTGTATCCTATCAAGATGAAAATACTGATCAATTGGATCATCAATCAATAGATAAATGATCAATTGTTGAACAGTTACATACAATGAATACGAGTATGCTTATATAGGCAAGGCTATATGGATATGTGAGCACACAAACATGACATGTGGCTCAATAAGAAACAAGGGTAGGTAGGGATAAGCAGGTGTAGGTAGGAGAAACAATATAATATTCCGCATGAGGTAGATCACCCATTCAATATGGAATGTAACAACAAGATAAGACCACAAAAGGTGGAAATTCTCCTACACACACTATCCCAATGTGGCACAAACACCCAAGTGTCTCATACCCAGACTACTATGAAATGCATTATCCTAAGTAAACTTAAGTAAGGTGTAATAATATCCAACATTTATAAATAATTACACCAACGCCCCCCCTTAAGTGCAACTTAGGGGAATTCACTCAAGTCTACAATGCAACTAAGCAATGCAAGATGGGTCCCAGCTACGAGGCCATATTAGGTACCCATGTACAAATGCAAATGCATGCAAACCAATGCAATCTCTCATAAAGCAAGGAAAGAGAGAAAAACCCTCCCCCAAAAAAGAGATGAAAACTATACAAGAGAACTCTCATAGAAGTGTGAGAGGAACAAAACCCCATGTGAGGAAAACATCCCCCTCATATGAGAGAAGAAGAGAAGCTAGGTAACGCCCCCTCAATGTAGAATCTACACCAATGGTAGAAGCTCGAGAATGAATGAAGAAACTGCTCCATGAACGTCGAACAACATTCCTCCCCTTAGGAAGAAACAAAACCAAAGGTGTATCCATGAAGTCTCCCCAAACATGAAGGGAAGATGTAGGAAAAAAAACTCATGATGAATGAAGTCTCTGAAAATTGCTCATGTCCCCATGTCGATGCTGAAAGATACCCCCTCCAAAGGTGGTGAACTGTTCCACATTGCTAAAAAAGGCACTCCAAGATCTAGTGGAGATGAATGTAGAACAAGTCCCAAAGACTCACATGTCTCCTCAAAACATAAAGAGACCTCCTCCAACTATTGTACATAAGTATCCACAATCATGTCAACCTCAAAAGAATGATCATGTAGAGAACGAACAAGAGGGTCAAAGTGTTCCCTCGCAACAATCGAAGAAGGATCATCTTCATCAAAGAGAAGATGAATATCATCAATGAATATCATCTTCATCAAGTAATCATCCCATGAAACTGAAGCTAGAAGACAAGATATATCTTGTTGCACTGAATCACAAGGCAAATCTGTCGCATTATCTGCATCATCAGGTGCAATAGGTGGTGTGATATCAAGAGGAGGATATGAAACACAAGGCTCAATAACGAGGTCACATGAGAATCCCCAAGTTCAAGTACCCAAAGTTCTCCTCAAAATATAAATCATCATGTGAAAAATCATCAGAAATCATCCTCGTCACTAGGAACAAAATCTAAAAAGGAATATAACCGAGATGCATGATCCACCACCCCAATCACAATGATAGCTCTAGTCTCTAAGTCTCTAATGAAAATTGACTCAAGTGTGAACTCCACAATTTTCTTTGTTGCCCCATGTGTGATTTGATAGATGGAAAGAAGATTGTTTGTCAAGTGGGGTACACACAGCACATCATTGAAGGAGTTATCCCCAATGGCAAAAGTTCATTTCTCAATCGCATCCATGTATGTATGATTTCCCATCAAAATCTGTGGCATGGTGCAAGGCTCAAATTAAAAAACATAGACTACGAAGATGCCATATGATGAGAAGCCCTTGAATCTAGAAGCCATCTCCCTGAATCATTACTTGTAGTAGCACAAAGAGCTTTTCCATTTCTTGTCCCAAAAGAGTGAGTCTTTCCACTTGTTGAGGCCATGAATGTTTGCCCTTTCGCCTTTGATTGTGAGGTAGTGGAAGGTGATGAATCCTCCTTGTAGGCATTAGGCAAATCAATGTTCTTCTTTACAATAGGCACAAGTAGGCTCTCCTTCTTTGGTGAATTGTCTTTCTTGGAAAAGGATTAATCCCCTTGTTGTGGAGAAGGTGGTGCTTTGTCCTTAGGCTTTGATTGCCATTTCTTCTTCTTTGAGTTTTCCTTTCCTTGATTTCCTTTGTTCCCTTGATTTTCCACTAATGCTTGAGACTTAGAAGTCTTAAGAATGCCCATTCTTATCAACTTAGTTTGTTCCATCATCAGCATTTCAGCGAAAGCATCAAATGTAGGCATTGTGTAGCTTGAACCCATTGTCATCCTATGGGTTTGGAAACTAGAAACAAATGCTGCATATTCTTGTGGAAGTTTGCCCATCAAATTGAAGATCAATTGAGTATCCTTCTTATCAATGTCACAATCTTTGAGTTGTGCTCTCAACTCTTTTGTCTTAGTGACATAATCTTGTATAGTATCAAAGTTCTTGAGATATAACATGGTGACATCACTATCAATTTGATATCCCCTAATCTCATCAACTTGACCATACAAGTCTTGAAACTTTTGCCAAGCATCCTTAATTAAGGTACATTTCTCAATATGAAAGATGAGATCATTTGATACATATTTTTTTAAGGTACCCATTGCCATGATATTTTTAGTGAGCCAATCCAAGTGAGCAACAGGATCAGCCTTAGAATCAGCGGGAGCAACAATAGTTCCATCAATGTAATGAGTTAGTCTTTTTTCCATAAGTTTACTCCATGCATCAATTTTCCAAGTAGCATAATTATGAGGAGTTATGAGAGGAAACTTAGGAGAACCTATAGCAGAAAAAAGGAAAGAACACAAGAGCACAAAAGCATAAGACACCCCCCCACCCCCCCCAAATTCACTCACTTAAGCACAATGGCAAGGTGGACTTCTGATTTTGTTTTACAACTGCCTCAATAGGCCGAGCACTACAATGCAAAAGATCAGAAAGATAGATCTATGCAATACAAGTGACAAATTGACCAAAAAAGACCATATGCTAAAAGTACGATTTCTATTCAAAATCACTACAAACCGATAGCAGATTATGAAATTATACAAAAATTTATGCACTTTCAAAAAAAAATAGCACCTGAAAAGGAGTTCATATGAGCCCAAACGGACTCCCAGAAGTTGCAAAAACAGGGATTGGACAGGTAGAGTCACCAAAAACTGATATTTCTAAAAAATATGTCCATCAAAATTAGAAAATAATGCCACCACAAGAAATTACATGAAAAATTAGCCCATTTCAAAAAAAATTGTACCAAAAAAGAAGCAAAAATGAGCAAGATATGGCCATTTGAAGTTGAACTGCAAAATCAAAAAGCTCACCGAGAGGGACCTGCCAAATTTTTTTTTTAAATGATGACGTCAGAAAAATATTGTCTTAAATTTGACGTTCATATGGTCGTCGCCAAAACTCTGCCTCCCTACCTGTGTGGCGTTCGTACAATACAAACAAATGACGTGGACAAATCAGATGGTTGCACGTGTCAAACAGAAAATGAGCTATCAGCTCACGTGTACGAATGATGTGTCGTACAGCATGGTGATGTGCGTGCCAACTGGGCAAGATACGTTGACATGTCAATACAGAGTGACTGCGTGTCACTGACGTGGTTGTGGTTCTGACAGCCAATAAGGGAAAGCCATGTGGAGCTTCAGGGACCACCGGCTACGTCGGAAGGAGGAAGCAGAGTCGGTAGTGGGTTGTTAGAAAGGCCTGGCTAACAGCGTACGTCGTGGTCATCCAACAGGGAAAGGTGGTGGTTGCGGCATGTAGGAAGAAGTCGGGAGTTGCCAGAGTGAGGAGGGTCATCGGTGTGAACAAGGTCGGCGCTGGTGGACGAAGCAATGGCGTGAATAGTGATGGCAAATTTTTTATTTATTTTGGATAAAAATAATACTTTTTATCGACGAATCTTTCATTTTTTAAAAGAAAAATATTAATTTTATTGGTGAATTTTTTTACATCAAAATTTTTTGGTAGAAAATCTTGACGAATCTTAGAAAATAATACAAGTATGCATTAATTACTATTGCAAATAATTTCATTTAAGAAAATAATTTCTTATAGAAAAGTAGAGGCCTAAGGTGGAAATCATTAATGAGTTTAAAGGGTAAACACTACTTTATTTAGTTACTGGCATTAATTTAAATTAATCTAGTACAATAGCCCTCTTTGTATTTCATCAAATAAAATTTACTTAAAATTTGTAATACTCATAAGACCCAAAATTGTTTTTAAACCATTGATTTCCATTGAGACCAACAATTGAAAACCAACTCAACCTCCATGAGCATTACAACTTGTAGGTACAATTTACCTCATAGAATGCAATGATGGTCATTAGATTATATTTTGAATCAATGGTGGCAACTAAATATTGTTGGTAGAACCCTAAAGTAACTAATAATTATGATGCATTATTGGCAAATTAATTTATTTTTTTACAATAAATTATAAAATTTTGGTGAATCTGACCCAACTATGTATCGAATATTTTGGCGAATCAGATCCAGTTCAAAAATTTAATAAAATAAATTCTCTGGCGATTTAAATAAAGATTGAAATAAAATTTTGTAAAAATGTGGTGATTTAGGTCACCTTAAAACTTGAACTATCAGCCAAATTTTAATTTTGAAATTTTAAAAAATAGTCAATTGGCGAATATTAGCCACTAAAAAAATCACTGCTTGCAGCCCAATCAGCCAAGAAGAAAGGTGGAAAATGGAAGAAGAGCAACTTCAAGAGGAATAGAGATTTCAGACCTTCGGCAAGTCATGATTCAAGGAAGAAGCCAAGAGATCTATCACGTGTTTGTTGCTTCAGATGTGACAAGTTTGGTCAGTATGCAAAGGAATGTCAATATCAGTCTAAGCTAGGAGAAGCAAACCTAAATGAAGTCGCAGAACCAAAGGATAATGAAGACTTTCTCTTCATTTATGCCTTATCAAGCAATGTGTCGAGTGATAGCAACACTTGGTTGATAGATAGTGGTGCATCCAGGCACATCACAGGATATCGGGAGCACCTCTCAAACTTGATAGAAAAAGAGTCTAATCTTCATGTGGTAATTGGTGACGATGCACGGTGTTCGGTAAGGTTTCGGTAATACTTCTTTAAATTAAGATTCTGGAATCTCCCTACATCTCAGTGATATTTTATTTGTACCTAGAATTAAAAGGAATCTTATCTCCATTTCTGCCTTAGAAGATAAGGGTTATCAAGTAGCATTCTCTGAGCGTAGAGTACTTGCATGGCATAAAAAATCTAGTTTTAAATCTGATCGTGTTATTGGTAATAGATATGATAGTTTATACAAGCTTTTAGCTTGTCATGTTCAAGCCCTCATTCATGAGGCTCCTAAGTCCAGCGAACTATGGCACTGAAGGCTTGGTCATCTACACTTCCAAGCACTTCCCTCACTTGAGAAGATGGTCAAAGGTATGCCTAAACTTAGTCACTTTCACAATGATACTTGCAAAGGTCATGTTTTAGGTAAGAAAACTAAAAGTCTCTAAAAAGATTTGAATTGACTTTCTGAAAACTAAAGAATTTGATGAAGTACTAAGTAGGTTCAAAGAATTTAAGGCTTTAGTTGAAAATCTATCTGAAAAAAGAATTAAAGTTTTAAGGTCTAACAATAGAGGTGAATACACCTCAGGTAGATTTCATGACTTTTGTGTAGAGACAGGAATTAAGAGGGAGTTTTGTGTTCCCTACAATCTTCAGTAAAATGGTGTGGTTGAAAGAAAGAATAGATCCATTGTTGAAGTTGCTAAGGCAATGATTCATGATCAAGATCTGCAAACTTTCTTATGGGTCGAGACATCTAAGACTGCAGTGTATATTCAGAATAGATGCCCTCGTTGTGTGTTGATGAACATGACTCCTGAAGAAGACTTCACTGGAGTCAAACCTTATATCAACCACCTAAGGATTTTTGGAAGTCCTGTCTATGTTCATGTACCAAAGGAAAAGAGAACTAAGCCAGCACCATCCGGGAAGAAAGGTGTCCTTGTTGGATACAATGAATCTTCCAAAGCATTTCGAGACTACAATCCAAGGCAAAGGTATATTGAGGTAAGTAGAGATGTTACTTTTGAGGAAAATATTGCTTTTAAGAAATCTAAAGGTTCCCTTGCTGATAATGATAAAGAACTTAATGCTAGTCAAGATATGGATATTGATACTAACCCTAAGATTCAGAGGGAGTCTATTGAGCCTCTTGAACATATTGAGCATAGTGATCCTTCTGAGCCCCTGGATCCAACTGATGGACCCAAAGATATTGCAGTCAGTAAGAAGAGACCACTTTGGGTTAGGAACACAAATCAAGAAGCTGAAAAGTTTGCAACTCCCAAAGGATCATTCAGAGAAAGCATGAGACCGAAGAAGTTCTCCATCTATGTTTCAATGATGTGCAACATTATTGAGAGCAAACCATCAATTGTAGAAGAAGCTATGAACCAGCAAGCATGGAAGTTAGCCATGGACAAAGAATATGAATCCATCAACAAGAATGATGTCTGGGATATTGTGCCTAGACCTAAAGGTAAGTCTGTTGTATCTTTTAAATGGTTGTTTAAAATTAAACATATTGTTGAGGGAAGTATTGAGAAATATAAAGTTAGATTTGTAGCTCGTGGTTTTTCTCAAAAGGAAGGCATAGATTATGAGGAAACATTTGATCATGTTGCTAGATATACTTCTATTAGAACCATTATAGCTATTGTTGCAGCTAAGGGTTTTAAGTTACATCAGATGGATGTAAAGATTGATTTCCTTAATGGTGTCATTGAGGAAGAAGTCTATATTGAACAACCAGAAGGATATGAGATTCATGATAGAGAATCTCACGTTTGCAAATTGAATAAAGCTCTATATGGCCTCAAGCAAGGCCCTAAAGCTTGGTATGAAAGAATTGATAAATATTTGGTTAGTTTATGATTTGTAAGAATGATGTTGATTCTAACCTTTACTTTAAATTATTTGATAGTAAAATACTAACTCTGGTTTTGTATGTGGGTGATTTATTTCTAACTGGTGAAGATATTCTCATCATTAGATGTAAGAAAGAATTAGCTACAGAATTTGAAATGAAGGATCTAGGCCTAATGCATTACTTTCTAGGTTTATAAATATGGCAAAGATCAAATGAAATTATTCCTAGTCAAGGAAAATATACTATTGATATATTGAAGAGATTTGGTATGATGGATTGCAAACTTATGTCTACTCTTATGGAAACTAACTTGAATAAATTGAGTTTATCTGTAGCTAACTCTGTTTTGCAAATCCATCTGAGTACAGGCAGTTGATTGGATCCTTGGTGTATCTAGTTAACACTAGACCAGACATTTGTTATGCATTGAGTTCCCTCAGTCTATTCATGAACAAACCGAAACATGTTCATCTTGTTGCAGTCAAGCATATCCTGAGATATTTGCGAGGAACGGTTGGCTATGGGCTAAAGTATCCAATCAACATTGTCATCACCCTGGAAGGCTACTCTGATTCTAATTGGGCAAGAAGTGTAACTGACAGGAAGAGAACTTCAAAGATTTGCTTCAGTTTGGGTTTTGTCATGATCTCCTGGGCTAGCAGGAAACAATCCTCGGTTGCTTTGAGTACTGCAAAAGCTTAGTACATTGCGTCAAGTGTGGCGTCAAGAGAAACAATATGGCTTCGCAAGCTTCTTGTTGGATTGTTTGGACAACCTTGGGAACCCACAATCATTTATTGTGACAATCAGAGTTGTATTAAAATGTTTGTTAATCATGTGTTTCATGACAGGTCAAAACATGTGGAAACTCAATATCACTATTTTCGTGATATGGTACAGAGAGGTCATTCAGCTGAAATATGCCAGCATTGATGAGCAAATTGCAGATGTTCTCACCAAGTCTCTTGCTCGAGTGAAATTTGATACTTCAGAGAGAGACTTGGAGTTGTTTAGAACACAACTTTTACTGAGAGGGAGTCTTAGTCCCAGTGATGCACTAAGTTGCATCTTCCACCCTCTACGAGCAATGCAAGGTAGAGTCACCCTCTGTGGACAATGCAAGGTGACATTGAATCCTTCTCAGGGAGAAGGTTGAAAGCAATGCAAGGTGGATTCATCCTTTGAGAGCAATGCAAGATGGATTTGATGAAAAGGTCCATGATGTGTTATTACTATATTATGTGGTTACTCGCTATAATCCTCCCTAGCTAAGAAGAAGTGTTGAAAATAGATAACTAGTTCGGATTATACTTGATTAAATTTTAATGTTGCCTAGTGGCAATTAAAATTTAAATATATTGTAATAACTTGAGCGATTACATGTACTATTGGGTTGGGGCCAAATTGAACAATATTGTAACTTGTAAAATTAAATGTAAGCCTCAAATTGGGCGCTAAAGGAAGATTGTAAAATGTAATTTGAATATGTAAAAGGGCAACAATCTTGCCCAGTCGACTTGGGTAAATTATGAGGATGAATCTTGTATATAAACAAGATTCATTGTAGACATCAAGTATCTCATCTATCAAGCAAATATCTCATATGTCTTATGCGAACTGAATCTCCTATCATCCAAAGTTGTCACCTTGAGCAAATCTAATCATTGAATCAGATAATCAGTTTGTGAGAACTTGGGTATCATTGTACGAAGTTGGTGAGCGATCTAAGCCTCCAATCTGCTACGATCTGGTTTGATTATTGGGCGAAGTTGTCAAGCATCATGCTAGGCGAATTTGTGTCTTCATATTGCTACGATCTTCCTCTCCAAGTAGTGTCGATATTCTGCCCCTTCTGAGACAACCAAATTGATATCCTGCAACAACATATACAGTGATTTGAATTGGGTGAAGTCTTTGAAAATCTGCCCTAGATTGGTTGCACAATCAAATAAGTAATCTAATCTATATTGTACATGTAATATGCTCATGATTAAAAGATTCGATCTGGATCTTTGATGCTGGGTTTTTCCTCCAAGAAGGAGGTTTTCCCAGGGTATTTGGTGTCTCTTGTGTTGTGTGTGTTTGAATTTCATTTAATTTCTAAGTTTACTTAATTCTGATCACCAAAATTAACAAGTCCTTATTGGGGTCTCCCTTGAAAGGAACTATAGCCCATTTGATGGCCTTATCATCCGCATCTTCACCCTCTCCTTCAAATTCCACTTTCATACTCTTAAGTACTCCACTACTAGTGATAAGCTCAATGCTCTTGTTGGGCACTTCTAAATCTATCCTAAACCTCTGGCCAAGTCTAAAAGGGGAGGTATGATGGGGACTTTGGGTCAATGGTGTGTCTTGGCACTCTACAAATTCATGGGCCTTCTTGTTAGCATTGAAGGCCTTATCAACATCATCAAATACTTTAGCAGTATCTCTATCTGAACTTACCCTAGAATCAAATCTTGAAACCTCCCCATCAGGCTTCATCAGCTCTCCAACAAGGTCAGTAGAATTACTCTTAAGAGATTTGATCATATGTCAAGTAGGCTAGTCCAATAGAGTCTGAGTCGACTCTCCATCCTTCTTATTATCATAGTTATTATTTATCTTTATACCAAAATCAAGGATATTTTGGACCCTTACTCTAGTATTAGTCAACTTCTTTAATGTCCCAAGAACAAGTGGTTGTGCATTGAGCCTTATGTGCTTAGAGGGCTAACTTTCTCACTAAAGGGTGGATCTCTGGGACTTGAGGGGTAGATAGGGGGATGAATGCCTACAAAAGAACAATTGGCCTTTCTAATTACGACACTAATAGCATCAAGTTTATTAATGAAGGAGCCATCAGAATTGGATTCAATGATAGCAACTAATCGATCAAAATGAACCAAGGGAGGCATTCAAAGATCATCATTAGTATTAGCAACAGAACTGGGGTTAGCAAAAGTAGCAGCATCAATCAGAGGCTCGAAGGGTACCAGATGAGTGGGATTAGCATCCTCCTCAAGAGGCAAAGAAGGGTTAGCGGCATTTACAGATTTAGGGCTAGGGTTATTACCTTTCACATTTTTTTTAATCGAGGGGCAATTTTTCCTAGCATGCCCTTCACTTTTGTATAAAAAACATGCATTGATACCCCAAAAAAATTCAATAGGGCAAACTATGATCTCATTTTTTAGTTCCATTTTAAGATCTTTTGAAAGATCCCTCCCAAGGTTCATTGAAACAAGCATTTTTTGCATCCATATGTGGCAGCAATGAAGTTATTTCGTCCATTCAAAGAACATTCCCCAAGGGTTCCATAGCTTTAGGCATGACATTCCACAAGTATGGAGGAATGTTATGTACAATAATCCACCTAAGACTCGAGAGAGCCAAAACTTCATCGGTATTTGCCTCTGGATCCCAACTAATAGCCCTGAAGCAGCCAGAACCAATAGTCCAATAATGCCTCTTTAATGGCTGCTTTTTGGTTGTTTGGGCTTTTGAAAAAAAATTTAAAAAGCCCTCTTTGAATCCTTCTACTCTTTGAATCATTCTACAAATGAGATAATTAAGCCCTATGTGTTTTGAAGCGAGGTGTTCATATAGTTTCTAAAAGGTAACTTGTTAATATCCAAAGCCGCAAGAAAAATGGCAGCATTTTTTACCCTATTCTTTTCTTAATCAATAGCAACAGCCATTTGTTCATTACGAGTGACAACAAGGGCAGAATCAAGGATAGCCTTACCTCCTCCTCCGCCATTTGCATCATCTTTGACCGGCACTTGCTTAGCGAGAAACCTGGTTCCTTTGGAAGGCTCTGAGATTCCACCATCGCCTCTTAGAAAGATGTGGTGCCGCTCTCTCCCATGCAAGCATTAGCAACAACGCCATTCTCCAACGATATAGAGCCCATAAAACTTCAATCTGGCCAACCGGCATAAAAACGGAGAACACCTGTAGCCCAACTCCCAGCAAAGACCGGTCCTTGGCCCGCGCAAGGCAAGAGCTCACACGAGCGGTTCGGCCTCCTCTTTACCTCTACAAACCCTCGACGTCTCTGCTCTCCTTACTCGAAACTTTTTACAAATTTTTGAAGGATCATTATTAATTAGATTTATATCAATTAGATTTTATCTTAATGAAATAATTATTAATGATTATAAAATTGTATAATATAAACATACAATTTTGAAAAATATTTACATTTATGATTAAAGTATAATAATTATTTTGTATATATTAAAATGATAATAAACATATATGATTTTCAAAATATATTAACAAATAAAGTGATAAAAAAAATTATACAAAATTATAATTATAAAGAATGCAGACAATAATTCAATTTGTTTTGTTTTAATAAAAATATTTGTGTAATGCTTGTAATGAAATAACTCAATTTTGTGTGAATCAAATCTCTAAAAAATAGAAAAAAAACACTATATTTACAAAAATGTCATTCCCAAAAAAAAAACCTAAAAAATCTACCATTACCAAAAATTTGCTTCTATAATGTCATTTTTTTTAAAACCAGTGTATAAATAATTTCTACGATACATAAGATTAAAAATATAAATATCAACATAAATATCAACTGATCAAATTTATTTTGAAAATAATCTCTTTTTACTGGTACAAAACAATTGATTGATTGGACTTCAATAAATGCAATAATATCCAAATAAAAAATAAAAAAATCATTTCTTAATATGCTGCAAATTTGCTTTCTAAATCATCTTCTTCGTCATCGACATTCTTCAATCCATTATGTGAATATAATATGCTCTCAACATAATAAACTTTAGAATAAGTGCTATCAGTTATTCTAGAAAGATGGCATTATCACCATCAAAATATTTGCTGACCATTAAAATTTATACTTACAAGTGGTCTTTCTCTAAGAATACCCAAACATGCACATAGAAAAGGTTGATCCCATCCTTTGAAGGATGTTATGTGTAGGAGTGTTAATATTATAAACTACTCGGAGGAGCATTAGAAAGATCAAGCTTTAAACATTAATATCTATTTTTAGTAAAAAATTATAAATGCCGATTTTGTCATTGTTTGTTTGTAATTCTATTATGGTCTTAAACACAAAATACAGTAACTATTAAAATGGGCTCATTGCCAACAACATTTAACATACTGACAAGCAGAATTTCTGGAGATAGTTTTGGACTTTGGCTTAGGCTTGGCCTTGCCCATAGTTTAGGGTTAAAGCTAAGGCTAGACTATGAATTGTAGCTTGTTCATGTGATTGAGTTTGGGTTTTAACCTGGCCAAAACTATCTCCAGAAATCCTAAGCCAAAGTCCAAAACTATCATTCCCAAATGATGCTTCTATATAAGGTTTGTCTATAAATAATTCTTGTTCATGGGATTGAGTAATATGAACTCTGGGTGCCTCTGGTGGCTGTAGAGATTCTGAATGGGGCCTTGGCTTCTTGTTAACCAGCAAAGGGCATAAGATGTTTTAGATGTTTTACACTTCGTTTTGGAAAAAAATATGTTGTTGGGCAAAGTATTGCTATGCTTTAACTAAGATATATTACGATACAGAACTAACCAGTAAGTTCCCTAGATGGAGATACAAAAGAAAGGAAAGAGAGGAAAGAGGGAGAAGGGAAAAAAGCACGCCAAACCACAGCTCAGATGCAAGAGGATTCACATCAAATTCAGCAGAATTCTGCAGGAGTTGGGGAAAACAAGGTACCTGGTATACGTTCCTTACAATCTAGATTCTCGATGCCTCAATACATTGACATGACAAACAACCTAAGAGAGAATGTTGCAAGCCAGACTAAAATAAAAAGGGCAGAGACAAGAAAGCATACATGGGTAAGGCTTCAGGACCTTCATGCAAAGAAGTCAAGGCTAAGAGAATAATCTAAGGCGGCTAAGCTAAGGTTTTTAGTTTTTACAAATAAATAATACTCCAGAAAATAATTTGAAGACAGAACATGGGTAGATGGAAGACTGGAAGAGCCATGCTTGCATTGCACAGGTATTTGATGAATATTTGGAAAATTGACTCAAACTCTGATAAGCCTTTCCGAAAAGGTAACAGCATTTTTAGTAAAATGATGTAACATATAACAATCTCCAAACAAAACACTCAAGCTAAAAAATAAGGATAACATATAAATTATCGTTCTTTTAAAAGGTCAATGTTCAAAAAGAGAACACTGAATTAAGTTCCAACTGTTTACAATGCTTAAAAACATCTCCACAAAAACAAAAATGAGAACACCTTAAAGCTAGATAGGCATAATAAAGAATACCAAGCTGATTCTACTCTAGAACTTCAAAAATGAAATTCACAGATTGACGTCAGTATAACAATTCTCTATAAACATGATAGAGACTGCAAAATGAGATTGTTCCGTGCACACTCTTCCTCCCCTTTTAAGGAATAAATGGCCATTGGAAAGTTTCTTAATGATACAAGACTACTGAATTATATCTCATGAAACATCAGTCAAGCCATTCAGCTCTTCAAATATCTCATTAATGAGATAATTTTTTTTAAATATTCTGTGAAGTCAATACCAGGAAAACTGCCCATATTTTAACTGAAGAAAACTAATATATATATGATTTCATCAATACTTTACAGTGAAGTGCCGCAACCAAAGGTCATACATAACCATATGGAATGCATCAAATTTGATCGGAGGCGAGTGCCACTCAAAGTGTTTCTGCACCTGTAATATAAGAAATTACTCATTAGGAAATGTACCTATTAGACTGTCAAATAAAGACTAACCCAAGACCAATGATCACTATTTCCCAGTTTCTAGCATAGGGAGTATTAGTATTGTAGCTTGTGAATGACATATATATACATTTAGTGTGGCATTAAGAGGACGTCACATTTGATACTTTTTCAAACACCCACAATCTCAATTATGAACTTGAAACAGTTAAACTTATCAAACCTGAAACAAATTCATGTACTTGGAAGACTTCAAAGGCAAGTGTGAGAATAGGAATGCAGAAAAGTGGAACACAATCAGGGACAAAAAGACATAGCTAGAGAAAGACAGGAAATTCAATAACAGAAAATGGAACTATGTCCAAAAATTCTCCAGAACTCGAAAATTGAAAATACAAAGGAATTGAAATATGATTCAAAACCATAGAAGAATTTGTATACAAAAATAGAACTTTCTACTTTAATGTATCCAAAAGAAATTCAAGATGGATGTCTAAGACAATTGTGCAATAACAGTCTCCCGATTTTATAAGTTAGATCCCTGAATCCAAGTACTTAAGATTATATTTTCAAACTTCAAATCTTGCATACATGTGTTCCAGAAAAATAAAGCAATGTCAAATGTCAATCTGCTGTTAGATTCCACCAAATGTGCTCCCATCCAAATG
This sequence comes from Cryptomeria japonica, assembly GCF_030272615.1. Classification (NCBI taxonomy): domain Eukaryota; kingdom Viridiplantae; phylum Streptophyta; class Pinopsida; order Cupressales; family Cupressaceae; genus Cryptomeria; species Cryptomeria japonica. Next base: position 109,442,246 of record NC_081410.1, read on the forward strand.
TATCTCTTATATGTGGTAGCTTCAGAATAATATCAGAAATTTTTATTTTTCTTAGCAATTTGTGAATATCTGATTGCATCATCCTGAGATTGATCAATTGATGTACATTACCAGATGGCAAGAAATCATGTCCATCTTGCTGCTGATAGTCATTTCACTCAAGTAGCTGACTAGATTAGCAAAGCCTTATTAGAATATTTAATTATATTTTAGTCACTTATATTTAGTTCCTATGGTCATTTAGCTTTTTAGTTAATTAGCTTTTAAGCTTTATTTAGCATTTAGCTTTTTCTTTTTAGTTAATTAGCTTTTAAGCTTTATTTAGCATTTAGCTTTTTGGTAGTTCACTTTAAACGACTTGTTCTTAATTTAGAACGTCGTCTTGTAATCTCTATATATATGCTTGTATATTGTTAAATACATTATCTAATTATTGAATCATTCATTCAATTTATTTTTCATGGTATCAGAGCGGGTCGATGGGATTCTTTAAAGTTTGGCAAATTTTTTAATAAAAATTCATGGGCCTTCTTTCTGGAATATTTTCCAGATTTTTTTGTTTTGTTTTTTATAAAAAAACGATTTTGCTTTTTTGAAGGCTTTTTGAGGGTTTCAAGGGTTTCTGGTTTGTAGGTGAATTTATTTGTGCTGGGCAGCAGTTTATTTTTTTTTTAAGGTTTTGGAGATTTTCGGGCTTGCAACCTGGAGGTTTTTTTTGAAGATTGAAAATTTTCCTAGGGTTTCTGCAATTTTCGACTAGGGTTTTGACCCTTAAGTTCAAGTCGAAAAAAAAAATGGTTGTAGATTCTTGGTGGATTTTTCGAGACCTCAACTGGGTCGTTGTCAGATTTTTCTGGGTGCATCGTTTTTCGTGCCTCAATTTTTGAGTCATCGAATCTGGCTCCAGAGTCAATGTACCAGGCTGATGATTGAACATCATCAAAGGAGGTATGGGCCATGAACGCATAGAAGGAAGATTCCTTCTGAGCAGGATGCATGGCAGAATTGGCTTTCTGCTTGGACCCTCCCTGTTTGGATTGCTAGGAAGCTATCAATTTCTGGCAATCTTTCACCAAATGGCCATATATATGACAGTAGGAACACTGTAAGCTCTTCTTTTTGTAAGACTGTGGAGGTTGACCTTGACCTTGTCCTTTCTGCTGGAAGGACGGAGCTTTACCCTTGTACTTATGCGAAGCTGAGGCTGTGAAAACCTATTCAATGGATGAACTAGCGCTGCTTCCAAACTGTGCTTCCAAGAATATGCTCCCAAGAAAATTACTTAGATCCACTCCTGCTAAGATGGAGTGTTAAGATATAGCCCTCGTGAATCTAACTGATGGTAAATCGGTTATTATATATATATGATCGATGCCTTAAAGTCATTCGTATCTTCCACGAAACGAAGTTGGAGGCTCCTTTGAGTCTATCTTCCACTCTCATATTACTTGACATTTTGAATATTTTCGTAGTCGGATATATCCTCTGCGTATATAGCCTCTGCGTCGATTTGTTATTTACTTCCGATAAATGCTTATGAGTAATATGGCTGTCTAATTTATTCTCTTAATAACTTGGCTCTGATACCATGTTGTGAAATATGGATCGAAGAATAATGACAACGATTCTGGAAGACTGATTGGTGTAAGTTATTGATCGTCTCCATCATTGAATCCAGTTTAAATACAAGAGGAAAGGTTGCCTACGTAGGGACATGTCCATACGTGGCACATGCCCCTACGGAGGCAACCGTTCATAACAATTAGTTTGTTTATGTTTAATTTCCGAACTGCATGCTCCGTTAATATAATGCGATCAAGAATCACATGGGCACGATAACTATCGTGCCCACTGTGATTACATTACAGTGCATATTGTAATGTAATCACAATGGCATGATAAATATCATGCTCACTGTGATAATCATCGCAGTGTATACAAAGTTTATGTCCATCTGAATATCGGGACTGTGTGTTAATAGCACTCTCCAGAATGACTTTCAGGCATCAATCATATATATATAATAACCGATTTACCATCAATTAGATTCACGAGGGCTATATCTTAACAAGATGAAGTGCAAATCACAAGTGGAGAATCATGGACATAAAGCGAGCTTTATGTTTTTCAATGCTGTCATCAGATGCATATTTGATCTTGAATAACCACTTGAATGAGACAACCGATTTGTCTTTTGGTCTAGGCACTATATCCCAAACATCATTCTTTAGTATAGATTGATATTCTTCAATCATAGCATCTTTCAAAGCCTGTTTTGATAAAGCTTCTCTGACATTTGTTGGTTCAGAATTTGTGAGTTCGGTTAGAAGTGCAGCATAACATTTTAGAGTTCTTGTTCTCATATTTTCTTTGGAAATTTCATTTGGTTCTACATTATTCTCTTCAATCATTTTCCTTGCCCACAGAGGTCTTTTCTTGTTATTGAGTGTTTCAATATTTTCATCAACAAGAGGTTCAGAAGCTCTTATGATGTCCTCCCTCTCAGTGTCTGAAGGTTCAGAATTTTCGATGATATTCTCCCTCTCAATCTCAGTTATGTGATCTTCTTCTTTAGTAATGTTATCATCCTCAAGTTCTTTGATTGTAGTGTTTTCTTCAAACTTTACATCTCTACTTATCTCAACAAATTTTTTCCTTGGAATGTAAATGCGATATCCTTTAGTATTTTCACTATAGCCAATGAAGATTCCTCTTTTTCCGAATGGTTCTAGTTTTGTCCTCTTTTCTTTAGGAACATGTATATATACGGGACAGCCAAATATCCTTAAATGACTTAAGTCCGGTTTGTTCCCTGTAAAAGCTTCTTCAAGAGTTATGTTTTCTAGAACTGAGTGCGGACATCTGTTTTGAATGTAGACTGTTGTATTTAAAGCTTCTGCCCAGAATGAAGTGTGTAAGTTTTGGTCATGCATCATGGCTTTTGCTGCTTCAATTATGGTTTTGTTCTTTCTTTCTGCTACTCCATTCTGTTGTGGATTATATGGTACAGTATACTCCCTCTTAATCCCAACAGAATTACAAAAGTCTTTGAAGTTGTCAAGATGTATATTCTCCCCCATTGTCGGATCTTAACACCTTAATTTTCTTCCCTGACTGGTTTTCTACTAGTGCCTTGAATTCTTTGAACTTAGATAGTACTTCATTTGAGTCTTTGCACTTTAGAAAATATATCCATGTTTTTTGAGAGTAGTCGTCAACAAAGATTATGTAGTATAAGGATCCAATTAGGGATGGTGTTGACATGGGACCGCATAGGTCCGAGTGAATTAGTTCTAAAATAGATTTTGATTTGTGCTCGCTTGAGGGAAAAGAAACTTTCACATTCTTTCCCAAGGCACATCCTTTTTGCAAATGCCTATGTGTTCAGATTTTAGTTGGGGCAGTCTTGAAGTAATCTTCTTTATGTTGGATAGAGCACTATATCTTAGGTGTCCTAATCTTTTGTGCCATAATTCATTATTATTTGAAACTTCAAGATTTAGTGCTTCCTTTTGATCACTGCATAGTTTGTATAGGCTACCATCTCTTGAACCTATTGTTATGGCATTTTGGATATTTGTATTTTTAGGCCAAAGTAGAACTTTATCTTCATTGAAGGTAACCCGATATCCTTGATCAGCTAGGCCTAAGATTGAGACTAGATTTCTTTTTATTCCAAGTACAAACAGAACATCCTTTAATTGTAGAGATACTCCATTTCTTAGTTTGATAGTACAGGTCCCAATTCCTTTCACAGGATATGTGGAGTTATCTCCAATAGTAACCTCTTCACTTGAGTGCCCGTTAAGTGTTTCAAACTGATTTCTGAATCCAGCTATATGCCTTGATGCTCCACTGTCTACGATCCAAGTGTTTTTATTTGTATTTATTTCGCTTGATAGGGCTAAGAAGAAAAGTGAGTTTTCTCCTTTGACTTCGGCTAGAGTAGCTTGTGTTTTCTTCCTTTCTGGACAATTTATGTGAGTGTGCCCATATTTGTCGCATTTGTAACACTGAATTTTAGACATATCTCTTTTTTGATGGTTTTTATTTCCTCTCTTCCATTTGGAGAACTTTTTCTTTTTGTTGAAGGTATTTGTATTAAGTGCTTGGATTTCTCCTTCTTTATTTGGCCCTAATCCTCTTGAGATTAGTCGAGATTCGTCTTGAATGCACTCATTCTTAAGTTGTTCAAATTTGGGTAAGGGGGGTGTTATGCTAATACATTGAATGTAGGATTCCCATGAAATTGGTAATCCTCTTAGGGCTATGAGAGAGATTTCTTGATCATCTACCTCATTTCCAATAGTTTGTAATTGGTCTTTTACTTCAGATATCCTTGAAAAGTATGTAGATATTGTATCATCTTTATGTTTAAAAAAAGTTGTTTCAAGGTTAACATTCTGCTCGCATTGTTAACTTCATATGTATTTTTAATGGTTTTAAATACTTAATATGCTTTAGGCAGTCTGGCTATAGATGGAAGAATATGATCTTTGACTGAGTCAATAATTATTTTCTTTGCTTTATTATTACGCCTTTTCCAGGTAGATTTCTCTAGATCATCATTTGGCATGTCTAGATTTTCTTCTATGTAAGACTCTAATTCTAGTTCTTCAAGAATGGCAATGATTCGTATCTTCTAGGAAACGAAGTTGGAGGCTCCTTCGAGTCTATCTTCCACTCTCATATTACTTGACATTTTGAATATTTTCATAGTCGGATATATCCTCTGCGTATATAGCCTCTGCGTCGATTTGTTATTTACTTCCAATAAATGCTTATGAGTAATATGGCTGTCTAATTTATTCTCTTAATAACTTGGCTCTGATACCATGTTGTGAAATATGGATCGAAGAATAATGACGGCGATTCTGGAAGACTGATTGCTGTAAGTTATTGATCGTCTCCATCATTGAATCCGGTTTAAATACAAGAGGAAAGGTTGCCTATGTAGGGACATGTCCATACGTGGCACATGCCCCTACGGAGGCAACCGTTCATAACAATTAGTTTGTTTATGTTTAATTTCCGAACTGCATGCTCCGTTAATATAATGCGATCGAGAATCACATGGGCACGATAGTTATCGTGTCCACTGTGATTACATTACAGTGCGTATTGTAATGTAATCACAGTGGCACGATAAATATCATGCTCACTGTGATAATCATCGCAGTGTATACAAAGTTTATGTCCATCTGCATATCGGGACTGTGTGTTAATAGCACTCTCCAGAATGACTTTCAGGCATCGATCATATATATATATATATATATATATATATATATATATATATATATATATATATATATATATAATAACGGATTTACCATCAGTTAGATTCACGAGGGCTATATCTTAACAAGATGAAGTGCAAATCACAAGTTGCACTCATTTCAGACAAGGACAGCTTTCTAGGCCTAAAACTGACACATTCAAAATTTTATTATTGGAACTCAAGAATCCACAGGTTCTGTTGTGTGGCATTGCCTTAACTTCGTTTCACTTTAATATCACTGGAAACCACGGTTCTAGATTATTTGAACTGGATTTAAATTTGAATTTGTCACTAAGTAGTAGTTGAATGTCTCGTTTAGATTGCCAAAGATTAGTTGCTTTATTGGTGCTATCAATACAAAAAACATGCTATAAATTATTATATTAGATTAAACAAACCCAATCCCAACTATTAAAAAAAATCTTTGAACCCACTAAAACATTAATATAAACAGCATTATTGCAATGGGTTGTTATCTATGAGACTATATAATCGCAAGGAATTCAAAATGAACAGTTGAACTTGACTATTTTGCATGGATCAGGGAAAATATTTCACGAAATAGTAAAGAAGATTAATATCAATTCTATTATGCACTTAAGATTATAAGTAGCGATGGCATATTTATGTTATAATATGAAAACATGCACAAAGATGTACAAGACCATGCATGTTCTGCACCAATTCATACTCCAATATGAAAATAGACAAACCAAATTTCTTAATCAATGTTTTAATGTAGAGTTCTATCAAATTACCTCAACCAACCCGTTATGTAATGCTGTGAATTGCTCCATGCTGATGGACTTGAGGATATCCTTTAGATTATAAACATCAAGCTCCTTAAGTACAAGTGCAAATTTTTTCCAATCAAGGACATCATTGAAAGGCAGATCGTAGTAATCAGATAGGATAACTGTGAAAAAAAAATGTCAAAACATCCAAGTCAACATGTATTATTTTATGTTTCATGCATTTACAAAATTAAACCAACCTCTGGAAACAACTTAAAACATTTAAAATAAAGATGAAATCTTGAAGAATAATTAGGCAACAGCCAACAGGTATTCTATCTCACAACCTAAATAGAATCTGATGTAACGTAAATAATTCTTCTAGATGTCATACAAAGATGATTATTTATTAGAGTAACTTTTGATGTACACAACTAGAATCTGATTTTTAAAGCCACTTACCATAACCCTATCAACAGTATAGTATGCAACTTAAATATTCTATAACACCCTTCATCAGGTCTCTAGATGTCATACAAAGATGTTTGTTTATAGGAGTTGCTCTAGAATCTAAAACTTATTGATAGACATTCCTATTTCCTACAATATTCATTAGAATACTGTGGCATTCTATTTACAGACTGGATAAGCCAGGAATTGATAAATATGGATTAAGTTCTAATTGGGTTCATATTCGGCACTTGTAGAACCTCTTCGATTAAGCCAATTACAAAGCCAAAATTATAACGGTTTAAGCGTAATTTGAGTAAAATCTGCATTAATAGTAGCTAGCATAGCTACAAGAAAAGCAATTGTCTTATTCTTTAGAGAATCTTATGCACACTGTGTATAGCTTGACATCCCTTTAAAATGAAAGGGTTGCTGGTTCAAATCACATGTCACATAATATAGACTGAATACCAGACTCATCACAGTCAAGCTGTTTTGCATGTGCAAACAGCTAAATGTGGGAATTGACACCTATCACCATCATATTGCAGCAGAAACACACAAAATAAACTTATATTTAAGCATGAAGAATGTACAAGAATAGTTACAGGTTGCAACATTCATTACATGTATGAAGTGTCTGTATATACATACAATATTGACAAGCTGCACTTCATGTCTGATACTTAAATATTATTTACTATTTAGGGTTAGTAACAAGCTCCACCCTTATTAGATGCCCTATGTCCATGGTATAAATGCATTTTATTAAGTGTTCATTTGGTTGGTTGATCTATGACTGGGAGGATATCACTCACACAAGTTCACTAGCAATGTATCCTCTTGCCAAAAATCCTGCAAACAACTTTCAAAACATAGACTAAACCATCAACAATGGATAATCTCACAATCTTTTACAGTCCAATCAGACTCGCAACATAAATTAATAAGCATTAAAAGAGCTAAAGGAAGAAGGAAGAAGCATAACACAACAGGAGAAACCCTAAAATAGGAAGAAACCTCAAAGAAGTTCCTCATGCAACTAATTTTCAGTCACTTACAATTGATAGTGCCTCAAAGGGAATATATAAAGCTCAAAGATTATCAACACCAGCTCCCAACACTTGCAATCAGTGTCGATAACTTCAACAACCTACTCTTGTACAATGCAAACTGGATATATAAGTTTAAACAGCTATATCCATGAGTTTTTCCAACCCGTCTATGCTCCAACAAGAAAAAAACTGACTGATCGTGAACACTAAGGCTCCCCAATAACTCCCAAACAGGCAAGAATGGAAGATCAAATGCCAAAAGACAGTTTGAAATGCTTAAACCTTTCATATCCCACTTACAGCCTGCACAAAGACAAAATCATCACTTCATCAGAAAAATAGTTTGCATTTTTCGACACATTTACCAAGGCAAACAAATATTTACCACAGCATTCCTCAAGTTTACCAGGGTGTGTTTGACACCTGCGGAACTGGTGAACTCACCAAAATTGACTTTCTGGGTGGACATAAGATCTGCAACTTTGTTTGAGTGGCTCATGAAAATGTCCCATTCCATTCTAGATGCTTTCTTGACTCTATCAAATTCCATGAAGCTGATGCATAAGAGTAAGACTAATCCAATGACTGTGAATGGCAACCAAGATCTTAATGTTTCTTCCACTTGACCTGAATTCTCAAATCACTCCTGCCCCTGTAGGAGCTTTTGGTCCACACCCTTTATCAGACCTGGAATTCCCAGCAAATCCACCTCTTTGACTTTGCCTCCATATAGCACTCGTCTCTCCAACACGTACCCCCTAAATGCCCATCATTATAACAATGTGTACAATAAATATTCTCCTTAACTTTACCCCTTGTAGAGGTAGTATTCACCTTGTTCTTGCCTTTGTTCAAAATTCCATTCTTCTTACTATCTTGCTGATGCTCCTCATCATGTTTCTTATTATTGTAAGCAGAGCTACCCTTCTTAGGGACATGAGCTGTTCAAATAACCTTCCTCTGTATTTCATTTAGACCTCATGTTAAATAACATCTTCCCCAAGCAGCAATACTCTCTTTCTATAGTCACCAATATAAAAGCTTTAACAACTCTGTCCTTGCATTTGTTTCAAATAATATTTCCATTACCCTTTCTCTCTCATAATAAATCAGGTTGAAGTGCTTATCAAAAAGCCCCTTACAAATCTTCCCACTTGAAGATAGGTGGCACTTTCCAAACATCTTGTTGGTTGAGAATTTTGTTCACTTGCGGAATGTGCAAAATTGTGGTTTCAGCCACAGTGTGTGAGTATGATACTCTCCTAATTTAGAGAAGGCTCCCCCTATCTACAAACTAAACTAATCTAATATGGGTGAACCAGCAGTCTTTCTTCTTCTTTCAAAAAAAACTATACTCTTTTCTCTTCACAGAAAAGTAATGGCAATTGGAAATAAATAACAGCAAATACAAAAATGAGACTTTTGGTAGGATTTTTGTAACATAAAGGGAAGCAAAGTTTCCATGAAAGTACAAAACCTCTGTCACTTTCCCGGGACGGGAAAACAGAAATGAAAGCACAAAGTCTTCAACACTTCTACTGTCCTATCAACCTTCTCAAAATGATAACAATGTACAACACACAGTCTGTCTATATGATGCACTTCACCTTACATGCACAAATCTTAAAAATAGAAGCAGCACAAAGTCTACAAGCTATCTCCCCACTTGAGCTTTCCACACTAGCTTCAAATATGATACGCAATTCAAAGTCTGAAAACCAAACATATAACTCTAAATACAATTAGCAACTCAAAGTCTGCAAGATTGAATTTAAATCCCTCTTGAACAATAGAACAAGAATCACAATCAACTCAAGAAAATGTCGTCACATAACAACTTGAATTGGCACAAAGTCTCAACACAACTTGCCTCTTTTATTGAAAGCAATTTGACTTACATCTAAGCTCAAAGTCTTAGAGTGCACGTACAAACTGGCAGAATTTTGTTGCATTGACCAAAAGATAAAAATTACAATAGACCCCCTCAAGTATTTATAGGAGAGGAACCTTGAGAAAAAGGTTGGAGGATCCTAAGTAACTTGAGAAATTCTCTCAACCACTATGACTTATTCCAACTACAGTCCTAATTGATCTCAACTTGTGGTTGTTTTAAATGTAATTACAAAAGTGCAAGTGATGAGTTAACTTGCAATTACAAAATTGTTTTTACAAGTAAACTTGTCAAAACAAAATTACAAATGCATACCTGAAATTATTTTGTGTTCGAAGACGACTCTAACTACATCATCCTTTGTTTTGAAAATCTTCATGCTGCTACAAAATACTCTGTCATCGAGGTAAATGACATCTTGAACTAGAACAAGAACTTGCACCTTTGATAGTCTTTGTGTCTTTAACTAGCGAACTCCAACCTTTCACATGCTTGGGGTAGTACTAACTTTTCAGGAGAGAATCTTTTTGCAAGGTTGAAGTAAGAAGCCTATCTCTATCTTGAAAGCATTTTATGCTCTCAACCATTCATGTCACTTATCCATCTCCTTGTGTGGCTTTGTCATGTTGTTTTTCTTTCTTTGTATCATCCTCCAATCTTGGAATCTGCTTGCAAAATAAGGCCCATGTCTTAATCCATTGATTTGGTAGGTCATGTGTGCAAACAAGACTAACAAGGGAAGGGATAAATTGATGCAAAAATGGGCTCACAAGTGAATTTCAGGGTCTGGAAGCTGCATTACATGTGTGGAAAAACAAGAGCAATGACTTGCAATTGTGGAGAACAAACATGCAACTTCATATGTGTAATGGGTAACCACTAGTTTGCACTTGTAATTGGACCTTTAACTCATTTTCAAGTGTTTTTGAGTGCATTTTGGACCAATTTCGGGTTCTGGAACGCTGACTGCAAGTGAAGACACAACTGCAATCGGGTTTTAAACTTCCGACTGCAAGTAGACTTTAAATGGGAAAAATGGATGAAGGTGAAATGAATGGATGAAATGGGGTTTTGACACGAGGGGAAAATGGAAAGAATGATACCAACCGGTAATGGCAAACTTGGAAAATGGGAAAAACTCTTGTTTGCAATCAGATTTGTAAAACCTAAAATCAAATGAATGGGAAAAATCTGAAAGGGGGAAATCATGCAAATTTACAAATTGAATTCAAAGAAATTATCCATTTGGGAAGATCACTTAGAAACCCGAATCCTTGCTTGGTCAAAAGCCCTAGACCAAAACAAATGAGCTTGGGAAGAACTGAAATGCTCCATAAATAGACATGTTGAAAACCCTTGGCAGCCAAAAAAGGATTTTGATTCAACCCGCTCCTTCAAAAACGGCATCCAAGGAGGAGAAAGAACGGGTAAATACGCCTAGCGAACCCACATATGGAAGCAAAGAGATGATTCGCTTAGGTTAGGAGACCAAAAATGCCTCCATACATGCTGCAAATACAGATTGAAAGGAGGCCAAAAATGTGGCAAAAGGGCCACGACTTGCTGGTTTAAAGCGCCTAAGAAAGGGCAAAAAAGGGCAAAAATGTGGCAAGGAAATCATCAAAAATGGAAGCAAGATCTCCCACGCCTCTTTCCTTCAACATTTGGCACCATCAAATCCGGATTCAAAGCAAAAGAAATGGATTCAAACTCTTCAAAAACGAACTCCTTGGAAAAAAACTCAGGTCGAGTTCTTGGGAAGAAGAAACAAGTTAAAAATGCTTGCAAAAGACATGTAATCGGGTTTTAAAAACCCTTTTACAAGTTTTAATTGTTTCACTTTTTCAACTCCTAAGGCAAATTCGGGTTTGAGAGAGGAAAGAACAAAAAGACATGTCAAAATAACTTGCAATAGGGAAATAAAATCCCCTTTACAAATTTAAAATGACTTAAAGGACATACAACAAGTAATAGGGAAATAAAATCCCTATTACATCTAAAAAACACTTAAGTAGGAACTTTTAAAAGAAATTAAAAGTTCTTTTTAAAATTATAATTTTACATTCACTTGTAATTTGTCCAAAAAGGTCCTACAATGACTTAAAAGACAAAATGGGGAAAGGGGAAATAAAAAACAAGTTACAAGTTACAAGTCTTTTTAAAAGTTCACTTGTAATTGCTAGAAAAAACCCCTACAACACAAAAACAAGTGAAAATTAAAACTTGTAATCAAAGGAAAATTTCCCACCTGCAGTCAAGAAGAAAAAACCCGAAATTGAAGGAAAGACATAGCAAACAAACTCAAAATGCAATGAAATTTGAAACGTGAATCGAAGATGGACCAAAGATCGGTCCAGTTCACCAAGGAGCAAACAATTTGCCTCGAGAAGTGTGCCTTAAGAGTAAAATTTTCAACCTGCAATGACTGCTCTGAAACCCGAATTTGCACAAAAAACTAGGAAAAAGAAGACCAAAACTCACCAAAATTTGGACAATGATGGCAAAGACACCCCCCAATGATTTGACACTAACAAATGTGAATCTTGCACCTCGTAAAACGTGCCTTGGAGACAAAAATTACACATTTTAAGCAAAAATTTTGTAAGGGTTGTCACATTTTTGAAAATTCAAAAATGAGGACAACACATCCAAAGAGTTCATTATTCTTGTAGAATGTGAGAGCATACCCTGAAAACTTCATTCTAGCAAAAGCAAACTGCTGATTCGGAGGCATTTTGTGAAGGTTGAAATAAATCTTCATTTCTAACCCAATTGATCAAGCATCTTTGCACTAACTTCATCATTGTAGTTATTTTTGCTTTAGGATTAAATAACCTCCCAAATGAGGACTCTCCTTGCTCTCAATCAATCCTCTCAAAATTCACCTTCTAAATGATCTTTTGGAACAACTCCTATTCTTCTTATCAACGCTAGTATCATACTCTCAAGCCTATCAAGCTTCTCTTCAATATTGGTAATCCTTGCTACATCAGCTTCCAACCTTCTGAAATGCACCTCACCACCATTCTCCATATCTCTTGCCATCTTAACTGTCCTCAACCACTCTCTTGTTCTGAATTCAGGCTCAAAAGGCAATCAATCATCACTCCCTAGAACTCTAATAGAGGACATAAACCAAAGAATCAACAAACAACTGATAAATTCAAACACACAAGCTATAGAACCAGCTTTCACACCAATATGATCTGTAAACCAAGAAAAAATTCCTCAGAAAAGTTCAGTAGCAACAGATGCTCTTGCAGAAATCCTAGAAGCAAGCTTCAAAACATAGACTAAACCACCAACGATAGATAATCTCACGGTGTTTTATAGTTCAATCAACTTGCAACATAAAATAAATAGCATGGAAGAGCTAAAACAAGAAGCAAAATTCTAACATTACTAAAGCAAGAAGATACAACTAGAGAAAACCTAAAACAAAATAAAATTCTAGGAAATGTTCAATCGCAACCGATACAATGCCTTAATGGGTGCATACAACGCTCAAAGATGGTCTACACAAGCTCCCAACACTTCCAATCAGCCTCAACATCTTCAACAACCTATTCTTGTACAATACAATCTGGAAATGTGATCTAATGAAAGTTTGTGCATGAGTTTCTTAACTCCTCTATGCTCCAAAAAGCAAATACTGATTGATCATGAAGCTATAATCTTCCAAACATGCAAGAATGGAAGATCAACCACTAAAAGGGAGTTTGAAACACATGAACCTTTGTGTTACACTTATTGCCCACAAAGACAAATTCACCATTTCATCAAAGAAATAGTTTGTCACCTTTTCATCAATTTGCCTAGGGCAAAGTTGCCGAATCGAGTACAGGAACGGGAATGGGTACCTGGGTACGAAATGCTGGTACGGCAGAAATTGTTTTAGGGGTTGGGTATGTTTTCAGTATGTTTATTGTATGTATGTATATATATGTAGCTAAAAAATAGAATAAAGTTTAGAATGTCATATACCAATACATATGCTAAACAAAACCATTACAAATTTCAAATTTTGAAACATAACATACTATTTAAATTCAGTTTTCAATACGAAAAAGATCAAACTAGAATTTCATGATAGATAAGTTTTGAGTTCACTAATCAGCACTGTAGGTCTAAAGAATATCACAAAGATCAAACTAGAATCACTAAACATTTCAGAAACATTTTCGCATCTAAAAATGCAAACCCTGGATGTACCCAGAATCGCCTGGAAAACCCCACAATTCAGCAACTTAGGCCTACGGTGACCAATTGTTCATCATGGCATTCCTTGAGTTCGTCAAGGCAAAACATTTTTGCCACGTAGAAAACTAAAACTCACCAAAATTAGCTTTTTGGGTGGGTATTTAAACCCTACAACTTTGTCTCAATTGCTCCTGAAGATTTCACATTGCAACCTAAATGCTTTCTTGACTTTATCCCATCCCTTCACAAAACAAAATCCATTGAAAATGATAAATTCAACGAAGTTTATGCATTAGGCTAATCTAAAGACTGGAAATGGTAACCAAGATTCAAATGATCCTTAAAACTGCACCAATTTTCAGATCATTGGTTCTGAAATACAAAAATTTAATGCACATATCAAAAATGTGATGTCCCCAATAGAGATCCAACATAGAAACATGAAAAATAAATTGTATTTTTCTACTCTGTGAAACAAAAATGAAACTACAACAACAAACTGAAATTAAACTATACACTGAAGACAACTTCAAGTGGTTGGAAAATCATGAATCAAACTCTTATATGCTGATATAAACCCCTAAATACATCAAAAACAGTAGATCTATCATGTAGATGACAAATTACAACGAGCAAACTTGCTTATGTATGGCTAATTATTCATGAAAAGCCAGCAGGAACTCATACCAGCAATCTAAATCTGAAATTAATGTTAATCAACAATGCAGAATATCTGTAAACTCTTGTCAACCAATTGAGCAACTCCAAACAGCAAACGTAAAGTTTCACAAGCTGATATATACTTTTGATGAGACCTTCAAATGCAAATCAATCAAATACAACAGCAGATCTGAATTTTATATACCAAAATATCAAGAATATTTATCATAGTCAGATCTTTATATATGACAGCCAATTTAATCAGCAATTATGTACACAACAGCAGCAACAAACCCTTGTAAATTACCCATATTAGGTGTGTGTGTGTATGTATATGTGTGTGTGTATATGTGTATGTATATGTATGTGTGTGTGTGTGTGTGTGTGTGTGTGTGTGTGTGTGTGTGTATATATATGAACACACACACACACACATATAGGTATATATCTATATATATGTAATATAGATATATATCTATACATTTATCAAAGTTTTAATACTCGGACTCGCCACGAACTCAGCAGCCCAAAATTTGGACTCGAACTAGCCACGGACTTGTGAAAGGACTCAGCAAAAAAAAACTGTAGTTTTACAAAAACAAAACGAAATTAATGCATTTAGAGAACATAAGAGCCATAAATAAAACATTACACATGTCATAATAGTCACATGATCTCCAAACACTTAATATTTGAGATTTCATCATTCATACTCTTAGTTTCAAACTTTATAATAGCAGCATGAGTTTACAAACGTTTACAAAATTACATATAATGATATGTCCAAATGTGAAAAACAACAATGAACAAACTAAAAAGAAGACTACATCTTCCTCTTCCCAGCTCTAGTGAAAACCAAGGGAGAGATAGAACTAGAGGCTCTAGTTCTAGGAGTCCGATGTGGCTTCTCCAACTCGCCAAAATTAGGTAGGGGGTCTGAGGGTGAGAGAGAGAGAGGGGTAGAGAGATAGGTCTAGATCTTGGGGGAGAGAGGAGAGAGGAGAGAGTGAGATAGAGAGTGGTAGAGAGAGGGGATAGAGGAAGAGTGATAGGGAGATAGATAGGTCTAAAATTCGGGGTAGATAAAGTGAGTGAGATAAAGAGAGCAAGAGAAGGCTAATAGGAGCTTATTGATTACTGAAATTTGATTGTCTGAAAATTTAAAAGATCTTCTAAAACCTAGAGATCTAAAACCACTCTCAAAGATCCAGCCAATATATACATGAAATATAACTTAAAGTATGACTTATACTTAAATGTTATATTTCATGTATATATTCTGATGAAGAGAATGAGACTGACTTGAAAAAAAAATTACATAATTTTTTGACGTGTTTCCTCTCCTTCAAACCCTCCAAACCTGTTTTCAGCAATTAAGAATGCCAAATGAGTGAAAAATGAAAAAAAAAACACTTTAAAGCATGGTTGGGCATGCATGCTGGGCAACGCTAGTCTCTATAAAAAACTTGCGAGTCCGTGTAAAAAACTCGCGCGAGTCCATTTAAAAAACTCACGAGTCTCTGTAAGAGTCCCATGAGTCTTAAAACTATGATACACACACACACACACACCTGCCAATGGACTCGCAAGTCCCACGATCTTAAAACAATGACACACACACACACACACACACACACATATATATACCATAGAAATGGGACTCGGACTCGGCAAGGCTGACCCGAACTCATACTCGGGACTCTGAGTCAAATTCGGCTGGACTCGAGAAAGTGAAAAACTCAAGAAATTTAGAGATTTTTAAAGATTTAAAATTTGTTTCATGCACCCTTTATTGAATACACCTTCAAGACACAATAACATCATCAAACTCGGCTCATTTGATTACATACACAAGTATACATCAATCACATAAGCATAAACGCATATTGTAGGTGAAGGAAATAACAAACATAGATTTATAAATATTGTCAAATGTATACAATATTACAAAACTCATGGAATAAAAAATCCATGTTATCATATGATCATCATCAAATGTTCCATACAAATACCAAAGGTAAATACAACTACAAGCCTATGGCTCAGAGGAGCATGCACCCTCCGGCCCCGGCCCCGACCCCCTGCGAAGGCATCTAAGGTAGGTCCTGGATGATTCGACAACCATAGCCACTCCCCGTGACACCATGCCATGCTCACCAACATCAAGAACATCTATGTCACTATCTACCTCTGAATCTCCCGTCTCTGCTCGTGAATTTCCCTACTTCTATCGACGCAATTTCCCCCCATATTTTTCAATGGGGGTCTGGGGGCAGCGCCCCCAAGGTGGGGTCAATGCCCCTTGCACATGTTGTGTTATTTTTCTACTGGCTGACATGTTGTAACCCTAATTTTTCTCATTCTAGGGTGAAGGTTGTAGTGAACAAAGACGAGATTATTCATTTTAAAAACACTTTAAAAAATGCATTTTTTGGCCTTTTTTGGGCCTTGCCGTTGGCCGAGTCCCAAGCACAGGACTCGCCGAGTTTGGCGAGTTCCCTCCCTGGACTCGGACGAGTCCTAATCCGAGCTCGCCAGACTCGGGGGGCATAAATCGTACTCGGACTCGCCTTGTTTGGCAAGTCCTAGGCAATTTTCCGATCTATACACACACACACACACACACATATACACATACACATACATACATACACACACACACATATATATATATATATATATATGTGTGTGTGTGTTTGTGTGTGTGCACATATGTGTGTTTGTGTGTGTGCGCACACAAATATTAATCAATCCAAACCTTCACAAGCTGAAATATCCAACAAATCACTATATCAACACTATAGCAGCAACATGTAAACTTAAAAACTTTGCCAAAAATGCAAATTTAATGGAGTGGTAAAATTTGCTTGCGAATCTGAATTAATCAACTACTTTCAATGAGCCCAAACACAAGCTTTGAGTAGAATCGCCTCAATGGATATGAGAATTTTCATCCCCAAATCCCATTATAGAAAACCAATAGGGTTTTCATCTTCCAGATCTCCAACATTGCAGGTGCTTGTCCTTGAATGCCTCAATCTCCAAAAAGGAAAGAATAATGAAATGACAAGTTAGATGATTTGCTTTGAGCCTTGATCTCTATTTGATAGATGCCTACTCTGGGTCCTCTATTTTATTTTTTCTTTTTATTAAATTTGCTTCAAGTACTTAAGATATTTTTAAATTACATTTAAAAGTACTTTTTGAATTATATTTCAAATAAAGTGTTAAAATCACTTATTTGAACATTACATAGGAGACCTATATTAACATTTAACATGGTAATCCGAAAACGCATCTCCCACCCACTGCGACGCATCTCCAAGTACTCCCGTCTCTTGGTGACTATGATATTTAGGTTGTTCATTTGAGAATAAAATGATTGGGCCCAACTTCAAATATTATTAATTCTCTTTGTTTTGAAAAGGGGACATGACACAAGATCCCTTAAAGTTTCAACATTCTTATCCCCCTTTTTTTAATCAATTGCCATTCCATTTGTATGGGTGGTGCACTCTGATCTCTCTGATCTTTTCCATGCCATGTAATGCATAATGGAATCTGCTTTTATCAGACAGCCAAATGGCAAAAAAAATGATACTTTCTCATATTCACAAGAGAATCTGGAAATGCATGTAGAATTTTGGTGAATGTTTACAGCTCTTCCATTTACACTGGCAGTTGTATGGCTGTCATAAATTCAATCACTTTGAATTATAATGCTTCAAAAAAAATTGATAAATGGAAAATTGTCCAACTCATTTCATCTGCAGAGATCTATTATTCCATTCAATGTTTGTGGTAGTAGCAGAAGCTATTTACCAACTTCTAAGAGATAGCTGATTTGTATTCCAGTAAAAGCGACCACTCTGACTACTAATAAATTTTAGGAGTGCAGAATAGAAATGACACTACATGTTTTGTAATCTTGGATGATGGGAATTTTATAATCATGCAGGAGAATTGTGAAGTTTATTACTGTGCTTCAGGGTCCAAGATTATTTCAGTCCCATACGTTGACAAGGGTAAGAAGGTTTTAGATGCATCCAAGTGCTCTCTTCATTTGGTAGTCGGTTGGTTGTTTAACAATGCTAATTTTGGCCAACTCCATAAAAAAGATTTCATATAATTGGAGGATAAATCAGCAAAGAAAAGATATGCTTTGGTTGGAAATACTGTACCAGACCAAAACAGTTTGGTAGATTGGAGCTAAAAGACCTCAAATGACAGGGATCACTTTGGCCACTAATCGGATTGTTAGAACTTAGAACTATAAAATGTCTCATGCCAAGTCCACGCCAAAGCTCTCAAAGGATTCACACCAAGAAAATGCCAACAAAATAGTCCGAACAATGCAATAGAAGTTGCCCAAGGAAACCAAACCCACAATATACAAGAGAAAAGACTCACGATACTTCACACTTGCGCCCTACTTAAAAGCCAAAATATTTAATAAACTCCTCTCTTAATATTATCGGCCAACATAAGAGAATAAAACATATATTAAGCCCTTCGACCTTTCAAATTATATATTTCTTTGGTTCACAACAAACAAATTGCCAAGACTCTACTACATCACGTCTTCTATGCAAATGTTTAACAAATCATTTGTTAATTCATAAGAGAACCCCACATCAATATCATCACTTTAGTATCAAGTTTGATTCAAAGGTAGAAAACAATTATATCCCCTTTGGACGATATGCATCCAACTCAACATTTAATCAATCCCACCCTTAAAAGCATCAGCCAGTAATAAGAGGATTAAAATATTAAACCTTTCAACTTTCAAAAGTATATTTTTTCCTTGGCCTCAAACAAACAAACCATACGCCTTCCCAAAACTTTTAATTTTTAATTGCACCAACAAGTTGACGATCACCAAAAACTGAAAACTTGTCTTCTATTGAAGATTTAACATATTTTAAAAATTTCAACCTTGAATCCAGATGCAAACCTAAATAATCTCTTGGCACCACTGAACAAGGGTTTCCATCCCCACTCCAGCTTTGAATGCTCTATCAATCCCTATGTGGAATCACTCCAAAGAAGCGCAAGGGTTTCTGTCCTCAGCTGCAAACACATTTGGGGTTTTCATCCTGCCGGCTAAGTTTGGCTCTCAGGCACAAACGTCTGAAACCTCCGTAGAGAAAATAAACCAGCTCTCAATCTTTGGTCCCTTGAAATTGAAACCCCCAAGCCCCTTTTTATAACTTTCCCATGAGACTTCTAGAAGGAAAGAATTAAAAACACTTTATAATACAAATTTTCTGGGTACGAACTGTGTATGCTTATTTGATCAACGTTTTGCATCACATTCAGCGATTCATCATCAGGAAGAGGAATTATGAATCACTGAGTGTGATTCGAAAAATCAATCAGATAAGAAAACACAGTTTTTACTCTATACAAATTGTATTCTAATTCATGGACTGGGAAAATTAATTCCATCTAGCACTTTATAATTTAATTTATTCTTGTAACTCCCAAAAGTGATTTTAATTAAATATTTAATATTAGACACTTAGTCACTTTTAAAAATCAATTGAAGATGTCTTTTAATGTAGTTTTGGGACAACTTACAATATATAATTTATATAATTGATTATTTTGAGAGTTCACTGTGAACCCGAAATTAGGGACATCAATTTTAAAAAGGTGGCAGATCAAGAACCATTGGCAGCTCTTTTCAGTCACCAATCCAATTCATAGGAAGATCAAGATATGCTTCCGCATTTAAAATCCCCCTAATGCTGCAGCTTTTAGGGAAATGGAAGACTTCATTGTGGAAAGAGACACTTTATTATTAATTATTATTTTATGCAGGGGTACTTATCTCAACTGGAGATTGAGACACTATGTTGAAGAAGCTCTCATTCTGGGGTCCAAATTAACTAATGTTTACTTTCAGCATTGCTCATGTAAAATGGCTCTTTTCAGTCATCTTTCCAATTCATGACAAGGTCTAGATATGCTTTTGCATTTTAAAATTCCTTAACTCTGTTTCATTTGGTCAGATATACAAAGAAGCCTTGTGGTAGGACATAGACCCTCTCTCTGTCTACTTGGCAACTCCATTTTAGGAGACTCATATTGGTCTAAACTTCTGTACTTTGTTCACTTTCAGGCAAGGCGAGCAGCAGTGGGCACAGTACATAATCTACCCCATTCGCTGAATATCACTAGTATTGGATCAACCATTATGAATCTGACACTAACAGATTTAGGTCACACAATCTGCAATTTGTGGAATATCATCTGAAGATCCCTCATACATCCTGCGCCTGGCATGTCAAATCACTTACTGTCCAGATTCAAGGGCAATCCTATTCCGATATGTGCTTGAGTTCATGCAATCTTGAAGGGCCATCATTGCTTTTAACCTAATCACCAGCCAGCAGCCAATAAGGGTCATATTTGACCTTGTTTGGAGATGTCTTATTCAGGATACCTCAACCATAACTCAGTGTTCCAGTCATCTGAAGATCCCTCATACATCCTGCACCTGGCATGTCAATTCACTTACTGTCCAGATCCAAGGGCAATCCTATTCTGATCTGTGCTTGAGTTCATGCAATCTTGAAGGGCCGTCATTTCTTTTAACCTAATCACCAGGCAGCAGCCAGTAAGGGTCATATTTGACCTTGCTTGGAGATGTCTTATTCAGGATACCTCAACCATAACTCAGTGTTCCAGTCAACTAAGGTGTAGGGGATAGATCCCAGCAAATTGCACCAGGCAGAGGGTGTGGTGGTAGATTACATCCATCAACCCTAAAATGGAGTTATACCACTTGGACAACAACAGAGTCCTCATCAATACTGTGCCAGCATTAGGCAATTCATATTGAGATCTATATAGTTTCCTGTATGTTGCCATGATGTGAATGCTGGTCTCAAGTATCTAGTCATGTGAATGTATGAATGTTCCAGCTTGAATAAAATCAGTGTTCAATAATAATTTCAGATGTCAATGCATATTTTCTGAATTATTTTAGTTTGTTAATTTAGTCAGTTTGAAGATTAAATCAGATCCTACCTAAGCGACTTGGATATTTGGCAGAGATTTATGCTTCAGCTAAATGGATGGATTAGGTTCAGCCAAAAAGAACATTTACAAGCTCAGAAAATATTCACATCAGTCCAAGCTTTGTTTGAATCCCTTTATGATTTGGAATAGGATTGGAAGCAGGTGTGATGGAATGAACTAGAGTAAATCAATAGAAAGATTGACTTCAACCATTCATGATCTATATCTAAACTAAATGAAATGAAATCTAGAAAGTGTCAGATAAATTTTGAATTTGATCTTTGTTTTTCAACCTTGTTTAAGCTCTTGCTCAGAACCCAAAAAATGATGCAACTCGTCTTTAGGTGGCTTCCTTTGTGGCAAAAACTTGTAGCTGAAACCTTAGTGAAATCCGGTAGGCACATAAGTGATCGTCTTGTTTGTGGTCAAAAAGAAGGATATGCGACTGGTGGATAAATGTTGGATAGCACATGTTTCTTTTAATAGTTTTAAATGTATATTCACAAAATTAGCTTGAAAAAAAATCTTCATAGGTTGGCAAGTTTTGTAAGACGTTATCTGGTCATGTTATATGGGAAGATATTTTTTGAATTGAATGTGAAGATATTGAGCATTCACATTTCTTTGTTATCTTATTTAATTTGTGTTTCCACAGCAGTGCTATGGTAGTTACAGACAAAGAGGAACTTGCGTGGGTAATATCAAACAATAATAAAATTCTAAATAAAAATGTCCATTAGAGCCTCTGATAACTTACTAGGAGCAAAATGTTTTTTTGCTAAAGAAACGCAAAGACACTACAAACTTCACTAGTGAAATCACATTTGACTGTTGTGCAGGTGACCTTTCAATTATAGGTCCAACGAGATAATATGAAGAGTTTCATGACTGAAGAATGGTTCCCATTCATGGAATCATAAAAGAAACTGAGGAGCAAAATTTTTGAGGCATAATTAAACCCATTTAATTTCCTTAAGCATTTCATTTATCTTTCCTTAAGCAAATGGACTTTATTTAATAGTGACTAAACCATTAATTGTCCTTTCCTCATTAATTAATACTAGAGATGGTTAGAGAATGCTCCCCACATTCCTAACATCATAAAACAATGACTCGTCTATTGTTCATTCATTGATTATCCAAAATAACAATTCTTTGATTAGCATACTACAAACTAAAATGTAAGAATGTCCAAGTTAAAAACACTATGTTACCCAATCGTCTGCAAGATTAGTCATACTGGAATCAAATACAGATCCAAATCACTTGTGGAATCAGGTTGGTTTCAGATTTGTTCAGTTGAATTTGTGTGGAAATGGTGCAAGGCGAATCCAGGTGATTCTAGGGTGGATATGGTGATTTCAAATTAGTTTCAATGTCATGCAACTTTTTCAAGCCATTTAGTTCTTAACTAAAGTCATATCCTATTTCCAGGTGATTATTTGATACAGGGGGGCCACCACAAACATGAAGAGTAAGTTGTTTGGCTTATCCGGCCATCCCTTAACCAAATTTAGTTGGATAATTTATCAACAATAGGAGGATATTTGGGCAGCTTGTCTTGCGAACTATGCTTATCAAGCTGCTCTAAAAATCAATTCCTTTTACAACGCGTTCATTTAAATGTTTACTCTTAGAAATCTTTTTTACTATTTAATGCTCAAAGGCTATAATCTCAACCTGAAAGTCTAAAAGTGGGTGCCTAGCCAATTGATAAATTGGATCCCTGAATGTTTCCTCATAAATTCTTAATAATGGATACTGCAGTACAAAGTGATTCAAAACAACATGAAGACCATCCAAGGTAAAGATTTAAAACATAGATTCATCTAATTGGAATATAATATTATAACCAGAAAAAAAGCTATAGTTCTTGTACAAATGACAAAAAAATCCAGATGAAATATTAGCACTCTAAAATATATACAAAGCATATACCATAACTTCAGCTAGTATGCAGGTGCTACATTATAAACCAATACTTGTATCATCTTCACTACCCAAAGAAATATTTTAAATAATGCCAATAGAAAAAAGTAAAACCAATATGCTTAGATTTCTTGTGCAATGTAATCAATACTCCAACCTATACAAACTGTGAGGCAAAAAACTATTTCAAGATGAGCATACTGACCAGGTACACATCCATAATGGATTGAGTCTGTAATTCGTGCACTGTTGACTTGAGAACCGCCAGGACATATACAAAACTTAGTCCTGTAGAATTGCTTCTGATAAATAAGCTCTCCAATTGCCCTACTAATGCGATTGTTGCTTATAGCAAGTTCAGTATCATTCTCCCATAAACGTGCCAGAATGACTCTTATTCTAGAGTTCCGATGGCCAGCCCAAAAGCCAAGGGTTGTCCTGAATATGGAACAGGTTTATATCAACAGCATACATCTAACAATTTATGAAAAGCATCAGCATTGTCCCAAAATCCAAATAGAAACGACAACAGCAGCCATAAATGTCAACAGGGAAAATCCGTAAGTAATAAGCAACTTCTAGCATTCTAGGCACCTACAAGGCTACAAGAACACCAATGGTTCACCTTCCCATGAAACAGTGGAGTACAAATCTTAAACATGTATTAATTATAATCTCAAGCCCACTGATCAATAAATTATATACTTCTTTCCTAGACATTTCAAGAAGCTGACTCTCAACTTGATAAGACTTCCCTTTCCTGTTCTAAAAACTGCAAAAAGATTCATGAAATCCTTTGTACAAAGGTTAGATAGCACTGAGAAAGATTTTTTGAATTCAATATCATAGCCTATTTGATGTCCAGCCTATATCTGTACTTTTGTACTTGAAGAAAAAGTAATCAACCATCAAAAAGGCATATAATATTTTCAAAAATGTTCCATCAAAAAAACTCAAGCAACTCCAAGTAATATCACAAATGACTGAATCGTCAAAAAGAAACATAAGTTATCAAACAAGTGCACAAGACAAACAAATACTTGATAGGTAAATGAAACGTGAAATTTAAAGCACGGAAGAATTTACAAATTTATCCAGTGATTCAATCGCTCATGTATCCTTCACATGTTAATAGCATGTCACATAAAACAGAAACATTCCTAAATATTCATCAATTGAATAAATGACAAACTCAGTTGTGTGCCTAGACAAAACATAGTATTAGGAGTATGTTATATTCTATTCTATCCTCAAGTCAATGATCTATATATTAGTTTGGTAAAGACAATAATATGGTACGTTTTGTCCAGATTGGTGAGGGATTATGGCATGATGTAATTAGGGTTGAATTTTAATTGAGAAAGAGCCCTAAGTATTGTGTTCTCAGCCATATAGGCAGGAATAAATCCATCCTGAGTTAGAAAGTGTCCCAGCTGTTTTTGCACACAAACTAATTCATATTTTTGAGATCATTATTTCCTATTCTCTTGGGAATGATGCATGTGGTATTAAATCCACTCAATTTGCCACAACTACAAAAATGATGAGGGTTCTTATCCCAAAAATTGATTGAGGTTTACATCCAAGGAAGAGATAAAGAGATTATTTGTGAAATTGACCTTAGAGCTTAGGATTGCATTCAGGTGCAACACATTTGTTAGCCTGCAAACAAACTAATTCATATTTTTGAGATCATTATTTCCTGTTCTCTTGGGAATGATGCATGTGGTATTAAATCCACTCAATTTGCCACAACTACAAAAATGATGAGGGTTCTTATCCCAAAAATTGGTTGAGGTTTACATCCAAGGAAAAGATAAAGAGATTATTTGTGAAATTGACCTTAGAGCTTAGGATTGCATTCAGGTGCAACACATTTGTTAGCCTGCAACACCTAGATCATAGATGGCATAAGCCCATACTTGGGAAGTTATATGGCTCACAAAACCCTAGAGAGAGCTTTAGCAAGATTGTTGAAACATTAACATCAAAAAGACATGATAGTGGAAATATGCAAAGAAAAATTAAATTTTCTAGAATTGAAGGCTAAACTTCCAAAAGGCACAAACAAATTCAAATTTTTATAATTGAAGGCCAAAATTTCAAAAAGAGATGGTGCTTGATATCCACAGCTCCAATATGCAATCAACAATTCAAACTAAGGTAAAGTCATTTGACAGAAAACTCTAGAAGAGTCTAGTTCTATGGCTAGGAAGAAGATGTTGATGTTCCGGAAAAAGGAATATGCATTCAATAGGAAGGTTAAGAAACCACTTTCTGCATAGTTTAAACTTTAAAAACCTTAACAGAAGATAAATCCAACATTTATCCACCAATCACATATCCTTCTTGTAAGTGTTCACAACCCTAGAGTACAGACCTAAAGACTAATCCTATAGTATTGGTTTGGGTTTAGATCCAGGGATTTAATTCGCAAATTCGGTCACAGCATACAGATACATATAAAAATTATTTAGAAAAGGCTTTTCATTAATAAATAATAAATATAGATATCACCAATTAAAAAACTTGATATTTTGAATTTTGATATATATTAGCAAAACAAATTATATATCTAATATCCAACTATATAAATATGAACAAGAAATTTAAAAATATGTTAATATAAATAATAAATATAAAAAAACACATAGTTATCATTGTTTTTCTTGCAGATAAAGCATTTTGAAATGCAGGTAGGAAAGATGCAGGCAGAGAATATAACCCTCTCTTGATGCAAAGATCGTTCAAAAAGTTAAGTTAAGATTAATTCCACATCCTGCCAGCGTTACCAAATGAGCAAACCAACAAACCTCACCTACAATCTGAATTTTTGTAATTTTCATCATAAGGGGGTTTGTACTTGTTGGTGTCTGTTTTATCATCTACCAAACATTAGAATAGGATACCCAAAGGTATTCTATCCTCTCCTGAAAAATCACTACTGATTCCAAGGTCTATATGTGCGAACAAGCGACCTTAGTGGAATAGCTTCTTGGATAGTGTATGCTGAAAATCTCAAGGGGGACTTACATTAACAAGTATCTTTTGAAATGGTGGACTTAAATGGATTTAGCAATTTTAGTCTCTCTCTCTTTTTCTTTTTTTTTTCTGGGATTTAGACTTTCAAAAGAAAAGGAAAAAGGGATAGGGTTTGACAAAGCTAATCTAATCCTACGAACTCCAGAGATGGTATCAATTGGGTGCTCTCGAGAAACCAAACCTTGCTTCGCCACACTAGGGACAACTACACAAAGCCGGTGCAATCTTCAATGGATTGTGCTTATGATTAAGATGTTGGGATGCACAGAGGATGGGCTCAGACTAACTTTGCACGATAAAATGGAAATCATCCATTTACCAAAAGTATGAGCGGAGATACACCATCAATTGACACTTATCAAATCCTTCATTCAAATTAACAACAACGAAAGCAAATCTAAATTAACTCTAACTAAGTGTTGAGGAAATTTGAAACCATACAAATCATTCAAACAATAGGGATTACAAAGCAATCGCACATGCAATATATTATTTGAATATGACCTTACGCAACAATACATCAAAAACCTCACACTCTCCAAATGAGAGGAGGTAGCCTTATATAGTTTTCAAAAGTAAATAAACGACTGAGATCGAACAGTGATCAAGGGCCAAGATTGAAAGCAATAAACCATAATTAGGGTTTCCCAAAACACCATCAGTTTGAGTGAATAAGAAAGTGACACATGGCACAGCTGCTAATCTCACTGGGGTGAGCACCTACTTTCCTCCTTTGTAGATTCGATGTACCTGGAGACAATAAGCCTGACTTCCTCCATCGTGACACTTGGCAAACTGCTAATTTGGAAGTCGATGATGTCCACATCATCGGTACATGTGGCGAGGATGCCTTCCCACTCAACTGCCTGGGCAAGAAAGTTTTCATCGATGAAGAGAAAGTTTGCAATCTTCGAAAGATCGCCCTTGTCAATCATCCCAGAATCCTTGAAGAAGCTTGACTAAATCCTAGCTCTCAGGTTCTCTGCCTACAAGTGCTTCTCCCTTATACTCTCTTTCTTCCAAATCTCAGACGCTACATGAAACACCTTGCTCAAAATCTCCCTAACACTCTCCTCTGTCTCAAAGCACTTGGTCTCGGAATTCTTCAGAACTTCAATCCGGGTAACCAAGGCATAATACCAAGTGTTGAAGTCATACCTATCTCCAGCCTATATGACACCTGCATCTACCAGACTTCTCTTCGACAAACCTCGGATAACCTTCAGATGGGGAAGTATTTCATCTTGAATTTCCTCCACGTCCTCCCAATTGGCAGCTAAGTCCTGGATACGGCTGACAAGTGAAGAGGTGGACTCATGTGTTGACACTAAATTCTCTACCAGTATGTTTGCACGTGTTGAAGCATCTGAAATCCACTCCTTGGCCTGTGTGAATGTACCCTTCATATCCTCATAATCCTTCATTGATTCCCACTGAAGAGGTTGTGGAGGGGTAACCGGGATCTCATGGTTAAGTGGCCTGGTAAGATGGAGAACATACTTTCTCCATTGCTGGTTTTCTTCTTCAACCTTCTTTCTCTTCTCTCTCTCTTGAGCTAAACTTGCCTTCAGGGCGTTACAAGAGTCATCGAAATATTGGACCTCTTGGTCTTGGGTGGGCTTACCCAGCTCTATGGTAGTGATCTTGTAGTCATCTGCAATGACGTTGTCCCTAGTTTTTCCTTCTTTAGGCACTGCTATCTGGATTGTCCTGTATCCTGCACTATCTCTCTGGATTAAAGAAAACTTTCTAGCGGGCTTAGGCGGTTTGGCTACAACTGGCTCATTTACCCTCTCCAGAAATGCTGTTGTAATTTCTTCAAAACAGGCCTCCTTGGGGACCTTGGCCTTTATTCTTTCCCTTAGCCAATTCGGGATAGTCAACTGCTCCATGGTGTTCTGGTCAAATCCATCATCCTCCGCTTTCTCTATGTCAGGACTTTGGACAACTTCCTTCATAACTTCCTCAACCAAAGGAGAAGGTACTCTCACTTCATTGTCAATCATGCACACATTCATCTCCTGCTCCCCAGCGGCATTCTGATCGGGCACAATAGAAGCGACACTTAGGATGGACTGGCCTTCACTGGACTCCCTTCTTTCACCTCCAATCTTTTGCCCTGTGACCTTTACGAAGCTTCCAACCAACTCCTTCCTCTTCCGAGACCCAACACTTTCTAGATTCTAGGCATTACCTGTAGAGGTACAAGGATTGGCGAACAAAGAATCATCTACTCTCATCAATTCGTAGGTCAAGGTCACACCTTTGGCCTTTAATTGCCTTGTCCTTTCAGATGTCCACCACCTTGAATACTCAACCACCTTTAATAAATCTGATTTCTCCCCCTCTATCCAATCTATTGAAACTAGTGGTTCATTTTTCATCTTTTCAAAACCTGGCTGTTGAAGCTCTGGGCTATCCTCTACTTGATCGGCAACTCTGAATACCTTTGTTACCCTCACCATGCTCAAAGGAATTCTCGACCAGAATCTCTTCCTAAACTCGAAGCTATCGGTTGCGTTAGCCCAATAATCTTCTAGATCAACCTTGTGTTCATACGTTATCCCTTCGACCTTCTTTATTATGTGGAATGGATCAAAATTCCTTCTCGCCTTGTACTGATAAAAGGGATACCAGGCTAGCTCCTTCTCAGCTGTCGCAACAGCTTGTGCCGATGGACATGTTTCCAACCCATTACCAATTGTAAGAGAGGAAGTCCCTGCCTTCTCCTGTTTTTCCCTTTGAATTACCATATACTCTTCCAATTGCCTTACAACCTCGAGTAACACAACTCGGTTGGTAGGGTAAGCTAGAAGCTTGTAGGGAGGCCAGAGAATCCCTGAATTCTAAGATAAGTGAACTTTGGATATTGGATATACCAATACCCGAATCGACTAATGAAGTCGATAGACTCCTGAGAGAGTCTCTGGTGCAGTCCACCTTCCAATGTCTGAGTGATGTGCATGAGGAAGGTATTAAAATGGAACTTCTCTTCCATGTGGAGCTGGGGATAGCAATCATACACTGGAAATTGGTTCTCCTTGTTCCCTACTTCTCCTCTGCAATTGAGACCTTTGTATCTGTAGGTCCTGGCCAAGGAATAAAATAGGTACGAACTCATGAAGAAAGTCCTATTTGCCTCTATGTTCCTCAACTGGCTGTCTAGGTTGTTGCTGATCATCCTGGCCCAATCTATCATTTTTACTCCATTCATTATTTCATTAATGAAATGATACATCCAGGGCTCGAATGGGGCTCCCTAAGGATTTCCCATTATTCTGTTGAGCAGGACGATCATGTCTCCAATGTCTTCCTTGAAGTATGCTCGCACTAGGCTCTTCCTCTGAAGTTTGGAGGCGCCCTTCCTTGGCTTGTCTAGCCAGGAATGGTTGACTATGGCATCATATTCCTCCAAGTGGTCTTGATACATACTGTCAGCTTCGTCCTTTGTCACATACACCGTGTTGTGATACTATGGGATCCTAAAGGCCTCTCTGATGGCCTCATCACTAATGTTCGCTAGCACTCTTCAGTCAAGTGCAACAATGTCCTTACCAGTGTGGTTGTAATGTTTAGCACATTCAACCACTAATTCAGTGCACTGCATGGTGGGGAGAAAACCAGCAGCATGCACGATCCTGCTCCTCATCATCTTTCGTGTGATTGTGGTAGGCACAAGGTTGTCCAAACCAAACATTCGCTTCTTAAATTCCCTCAGATTGATGTGTCCAAGGTTGGTGTCACTAACTTTTTTCCATTTTGAAGTCATCCTTGACTCCGGAGGAGCATCTTTATCCACTTGAAATTTCATAATGCCTAGGATCTGCAAACAAACAATGAAATTTAAGTTAAAAATTAATTTGAAGAATATAACAGGGCTGCAAAATGGCTAAGTGTTGGAAAATTTCATCTTATTCTCATACTTAGCCATAAAAACTTAAATTTCATCTTAAAACCCTTTAATCTTCAAGGATGGTTGTGATCGTAAATCAACACCAAGTGTTTTAACTCCGAAAATTTCTTATACTTAGCCAAAAAAATGACTTTCTTCCCCTAGAAATTCGAATAAATTCACTAAAAATCATTTCTCAAATTCTGAAGAATACTCAGAAAATACATAAATCTGCATCATGAAATCAATTTCACCTTCGAATGGATGGAAGTAAGGCTGGAATTTTCTCAAGAACACTCAGAAAATCCAGAAAAGATTCAATAATCCTCCCTTATACCTGCTGGCTTCACTCACAAATCTGCGAATTCTTCGTCACGAAATTTGTCCAACCTCCAGCGATATCAAAACTTTCTCCAGATGAACTCCAAACTGAAAGTATTTCACTATCCTCTCCTTAATATCTTCAAACTTCTTGGTGTAGAAATGAAGTTACAACGAAGTATTTGTAAATAAAGTTGAATCTTCAATTAGAAACACTTAAAATTGCCCAACTCATGTTTCCAAATCCAGCTCGCATTTTGGGAAAGTATTGTCATGTCGTCTAGTTCGAAAATATTTCAATAATGCAGGTTTCTAATTTGTTTTTCAGTTGGTTAACTCGAACTAGGCTCGTAAAAAGAATGTCTTCAAAAAGTTTCCAATTTAGAACTTAGCTCGAAATCTTTAGTAATCCTCACATATTCCCTCTTGAAAACTTTCCATTTTGGTTTCTAAGTTCAAAATCCTTATCAATCTTACAATATTTTCTTCCAAAGAACTTTCTATTTTGGTTTCTAACTTCGAAATCTTGAAGGATTTTCATGACATCACTTGCACTTTTATTGATTTTGTTTGACTTACATGTTTAGGCGGACTTTTGGAGACTCATCTTCATGTTTGGTCGGACTTTCATGACCCCACCATCTTATCCATCAAACATGGGCGGACTTTTGGAGACTCATCTTCATGTTTGGCGAAGTTTGAGAACCCCTCTTCATGGCTTCTCCAAGACATGGCGGACTTTTAGTCAACCTCTACATGGCAGACTTTAGGCTCTACCTCAACAAGGCCTAGAGCGGAGTTTTGAAGGTCTTTCCTTGGGCGAATTTTTGATACTCTTCCTTTGCATGGCAGAGTTTGAGAACCCCTCTTCATGGCTTCTCCAAGACATGGCAGACTTTTAGTCAACCTCTACATGGCGGACTTTAGGATCTACCTCAACACATGGCAAAGCTTTGCTTGTATCATGGAGGGCGGAGTTTGAAAGCATCTACTTCAACATGGAGGGCGGACTTTGGTGACTCTTCATCAAGGCGGAATTTGACCTACCTTCTCCATGCGCGGAGTTTATTGATATGACCCCAAGTCATAGGGCGGAGTTCTATGGAGGCTCCTACATAGGGCGGAGTTTTGAAGCACTCCCACATGGCGGACTTTTGAGTCTCCCTTGGGCGGACTTTGGTGCCCCTTCCACCTTGTTGCTTGTTAAGGCAGACCTTCAAGGACACCTCCAACACCAAGGGCTATTAAGGCATGGCAGACTTTGATGACTCTTCATCAAGAGCAGACTTTGATGAACACCTCTACATGGCGGACTTTCTGGAGGTCACCATCACTTTGCTAGGATAGGACGGACTTTTGAGTGTTGGTCATCAACATAGGGCGGAGTTTTAAGACCACTCCCAAGGCAACTCCAAGGTATGGCGGAGTTTGAGAACCCCTCTTCATGGCTTCTCCAAGACATGGCGGACTTTTTATGCTCCTTCTTCATGGCATGGCAGACTTTCAAGCATAGCTTCATGGCAGTCCTTGATCCTCTTCCCCAACATGGCGGACTTTGATGAACACCTGCCATAACACTCAACACCTTCCATTAGCCAGACTTAGAGAAAATTTAGAAAATTTCATAATTTAACCTAATTTAACCAAATTGACTTGAAATTTGAAATCCATACTTAGGCAAACCCTTTGAAGCAACACAACTCCTAATATGTAGGGAACTGGCTTTTTAGGTCAAAACTTGGAGATTTTGGGTCTCAATCGAAGTAGGCGAGTAGGATTAGTGCAAACCCTGGATTCCTATCCCGAAAAAGCAAAAAAGCAGGCATCCCTAAAAAATAGGGAAAACTTTCTAAAAATTGCCATATGGGGATTGGGCTAAAAATGCCAAAAACAAAACTTCCTAAAAAATAGGAAAAAGCAAAAAGAAAACTTTCTAAAAAATAGAAAGTTGTCCAAATTCGTCCAAATCAATTGCGATCTTTGTCCTTTGGCCTTTCTAAGCACTTTGGTGGTGTTTGTATTCTGGAATCACATGATTTGCAAAAAACTAACTTTCAATCATCATGACCTGAACTGCTCAAAACTAGGCAAGGCTTGGTAAAATTGAAGCGGAAGGCCATAGGGATACTAACAAAAACCCGAGAAAGCAGAAAAAGAGAGGGACCCCATTTGCAATGGTGCTGTGTGTGAAAAAGGTCACAACAGTACTCCAAGTGCAGGTCGATTGGCAACTTTGTGTCTACCTCTGAGTTGGTTTATGAGGTTAAAACCAAGAAATAGAAGATTTGAAAAATATATTTGCATAATATATTGTATAAAGTAGATGATTGTCAAATTGGATGAGCTAAGTGGTAAATAATCGTGGTTTTATAATAGACCCATGTTCAAACTCCAGGAGACATGCTATATGCTTGAACATACAAATGTTGAATATTCAGGCACTTAAATTGCCACATCCAATTCTGGGTGTGGTGTAGCCCAATGGACAAAGCCAGGTACAAGTCCTGGATGAATCTAGCAGAAGTGAGACCCATCTCTAATGGTATCTAAGCCAAAATATAACCCACAAGGGTAACGCAAACGGAAAAGAATTTTCCCATTGTGTACCCCAACAGACAAGGCCAGGTGCAAATCGAATTTGACATAAGTGATGCCCATCTCATGTGACACCTAAACCTAAGTAAAACCTGTAAGGGTAAAGCAGATGAAAAAACAATCCTCTCGTGGGCTTCTGTAAGGAAGTTTTGAATACCAGATTGATGTCTGACGCTTGGTGACAAAAGACAATTTAACTCTCTATGAAACAAAATTTTGGCAAGTTCTATAAGTTAGTTCATGAAATACATCAAAGAAGGACAACCATAAAGTTTCTCAGAAAAGAATTGAGTGTTTACAATATCCAAACCTGTTCTGTATGTCATTTCCTCCAGCTGGCAAGGCAAATGGCTGCAGAATTTGGGGAAGGGCAACATCCTTATGTGGAATATATCCTACATTATAGCTCGGTGAACACACAACTCTGATAGAATTCTTCACAAGATACGGAAGGCCTTCTGTTGCCCTTACCCCAACATCATGGCAAGTAACAAAGAAGTGATCAGCTCCTAATGTCCGATTCCAATAAGGATACTTTCTTGCTAGGCTCTCCACATAATTCTCAACAATAATTGTCATGTTCTCATAAGATGTCCCCTGCAAACAAAGAAAGTCAATCAGCCATTTTACAAGGGATGCACTGCAAGCAGTTCCAAACGTTGTGCACAGACACATTTTAACTATCACAAGTCTGATTTTGCAAATCAATTTTGAAAAGCATGTCTCTAACAAGTAACCTTTGTAATTTCCAATGTATGTTTAAACTATTCAAGTCTAGGTGAAACACCCAAATTTCATGATAAAGACAATTGACATCATCCAAGCACTAAAGACAAATTATAATACATGAAAACTTTACATTTAGCAAAGTCATGCTCAAGTTCTCTGTAAGTTTCAATTGTAAAAAAGCACAAATAATGTTCACACAGGAAAGATAAAACAAAGTTACTACCAAATTGCAAGTGTGCACCAAAAGAAAAGAAACGGCTAGAACAATATTGACAAAACTACGAAAAATATCTCAAGCCGTGAGTGATATGGTCATCAAAAAGAAAAAAACTGGTATAAGGACCAAACAAGTTAAAAAACATGTGATTTTCCAATTACAATAGAATTTCTAGAGTATCATTTTAAATTTCTATATGTTCAAAATGACATGTAATTTGTGATAGAGTTTTCATCAGCCATGTTTGTGAAGCAGAAAATACACAGAATGCACGATAACTACAATTCTAACATTTAAGAACTGGCTATTTGCAATCTCACCCATGGAAACAAGTTTCTAAAACAATGCAGAATAAATCTCCATGTAAACTATTTGTGCACATACCAAGGAACCCTATCATACATATACATGGGAAAAAACAGTGAAGTGGCAAGAAAGCTATCAATCTACACAAAAACAAAGATTTCTTGAATCCATTTGACTGCAGCTTTCTGAAGTCCTACTTGAAACTGACAATGATAACTGAAGAAAGCCCCTCAATAACTGAAAACACAATTACAGCATACTCTAAAGAAACAAGAATTGGGGAACTATTCAAAGATGCCATCTGAAAAGAATTAAAACTTCTATATGAAGAAATTGTCCAGTGGTCCCAATGGGCATTTTCTGAGATAATTTCATCCAAACCCAAAAAAAGGAACATCCTACAAACAGCAGGTTAGGAGAAAACTGTCCCCCTGCCTTCCCTCCAGGCACCACCCACAAAAGTGGTCATTCCCAGGAAGGCCTTACAGTGCAGGGTCACCCCTGGGGGCATTCCCCTCTGCAGGAACATTTAGTGATGCCCTAGGAACATTCCCCATTGCAGGAAACATTGAATAATGACTTGGGAACATTTTCCTCTACAGGGAGCATCTGAGGATGCCCTGCCATATGGAACAGCCAAGGGGTGTCCAAATATCTTTAAACCATCTTGGGGACATAAAGCATCCCCACATCAAAAAAATCACAATTTTTTTAACTGTAATGTTATAAAATAAAAATAAAAAACCATGAACCTAGATTAAAGGGGGGCCCACCAACCTTTAAACACTATAAAAACACTTGCCCACCATCGTTTAAAATCGCCATCTGCAAGTTGCAAATGCAAAAGGAAGAATCTCCACTTAATCTGTCAATGTAAGTTCAAAACTTAAAACTAGAATCTGGATGACTTTTATTTTATTTTATTTCAAAAGTTCAAAGTTGAAGTTGAAGTTAAAACCAGATAGCCGCTGTTTTATTTGCATAAAGAACATAGCAGTATTTTTATTAACTTATTTTTCATAATATTAAAATTCTATATTTTATATAAACAAACTTGAACTTCTGGACATCCTGTGCTTCTGCACCTTGTCTGATCTGAAGTAGGAAAAGCACAAGTAAAGTCAAAAATGTTTTAAATTTTGGTACTTATTAATTTAGATTGGCATACATGTTAACTTTTAAATAAAAGAAATTATAATGCTCAATGGAATTGCCCCATTATGTATCACTCTATTTCTGTGATTCGTACAATCTTAAGTAAGAAAAACAAACGGTTAATTCTGCTCTTTGTACAACAAGGAATTGTTTCTTTTTAATCTATATCTAATTAATTTTTAAATTGTCGTAACTGGCTAACTGAAAAATGTTTTCACCTCTTACGAATCTTAGATCATCAAATCTCAAACAAGTATTGCAACTTTGTGTATCCCGGCCTGAAATAGGGAAAAGAAAAGGAAAATCTTTGATTGAACTTCGAAGACCTAGTTAATCAATAAATTTTAGTTACTTTGGACTAATCAAAAGACAAGGATTGCTACTTTTCTGTATCCTATAGTTTTGCACTTCATAAAACCTGAAGTTAAAAAAAGTTAAGAAAAATCTTTGATTGAAGAACTAGTTAATTTTTAGTTACAATGGATTAATCAAACAATCAAAGGACAAGGGACCGGGGGACAAATTTCCAAAATGGGTTTTTCAAGGCCATTTTTAAGGGAAAGCTATTTAAAAATTACAGGAATTTTTAAAATATAAGGAAATTTCAAATGTTCATATGATAACACTTATTAGACATTCATCATGGACGTTATAGAACCACTGATAATTGAAGAGGAATTATGATATAGATATATATAGACATGCCTGACTGGTGTGTATATTCAAGTGAGGGATGAATAATTGAAGTTTTCCTGAAGCCTACAAGACTGCATGTTCTGCTGTCAAACTCATTAACAAAGAGGAACAGTTAAGTGAAAGGAAAAGTGGTCAGAAACGTTGATCTAAGAACCCAGACACAATCTGTTCGAGAAACTTGCTCAAAGAAGAAAGGTGGTTATGTTCCAGTTTGACCTCAGTTAAGATACTAATGCATAGCATTGTTCTATGAGCTTTCCATGCAGGGCATGATTGATACATTTTTGCATTATGAAAGTGGCATTTCCTGCCAACTATTACTTAACTTGTATTCAGCAGTAAAGTAGCTGTAGCATGTCAACTTTGTCTGTGGTAGTTCTCGTACATTTAATAGGTTTCCCAATGTATGAAACAAGATAATCCTTGAGTATTACTTCAACTGTGAAGATGCATAGATTTGCAACAGCAGATATCCATTTTGTAGTCATGATTAATCATTGGTCTATTACTTTTGTTATGGACTAATGCTAAGAAATGTGTAGCTCAATATGAAAATTCCAATAAGTTTGGTGGGGGTTACAAACTCTATTAGACAATAAGTTTTTGGTCTTTCTGAATGGTAGTTCAGTGTTAGAACTGTTAAAGCCTTGCCCATGATATCTTTTAGTGTAGGAGCATGACCTTTGCACTTATTCCTGGATCCTGATTGATAGAGGATTTATGAACATAAATGCTTCTTAATTTTTTGTAGATTTTTTATGTGCATGTCATAAACTAAACAGTCACTGAAAGGTTGTCAGTTTAAAAAAAAAAAGTAACCATCCCTAAAGCAGTTGGGAGATGTCTAGAGATCTTGGAGCCGGCTAGCAATCCCCTAACATAACAAGGGATCCCCTAAAAAAACTTGTTTGTACCAGGGGCATTTCTATATTTCTTCAAAATAGGGAGCATGTTGAGGATGTTTCCTACTCGTCTCCACATCCCTAAAACATCCCGTGTGGGACAGGGTCATATTTGGCAAGTGATGCATCCTCGGGGACCATAATAAAATACGTCCTGCTTGAGTTCTTACTTTATGTAGTGAATTTAAACATGAAGTTTATTTTTTGTAATTTCATTATGAGTTCCTATAACAGAAGCGACAATGAGGAATATGAGAATCTAGAAATTAGCCACGTAGATGTGGGAGGCAAAAAGAGCAGTATTGAAACCTGATCTTAAAAACCTTAATTATTGCAGTCTCATTCACCTTGTTTAACTTTTTGGCCCTATGTCCCCATTAATGTATTCTTCATCCTATGATCTTTGTTCCTTATTTGTTGCCCTGGCTATATAATTTTGCCAAGAATGGTTCAATGAGATCTGCTAGCTAGTCATCTTGACTCCGTAGGAATTTTCCTTCTCTAATTCCTTGTCAAGCTCGTGGTTCACATATATAATGGTTTGTGCCTTTACCTTTTTATTTTGTTTGTACGTCAGACCAGCTTCACGAGCAAGAGGTGCATTAGAATAATTGAAAAGCAGCGACCATTGATTTGATTTGATCTAAAGGTTTGCACTCTCCCAATGGTTTAAAATTTCTAAACACCCATCTACAATGGCAGTTGTTGTTCATCTTTGATCAATGGCATGCATCACCCAATAGCGTAGCAAGGTGTATTCTCATGAGAATTATGTTTGCATGGGATACAATCATAGGATCAAACAAGTCAACATTACTCAACAGCACCTGTAAGCTTAGAGATGCCTTTGAAAGGTGTTGAAGACAGAGTCACACATTCGTTGACTGATTGCAAAGGGCCCCACCAACTATTAATCCGTATTTTCAATCTCAATGATGTTTGCCCTCTCGGGTGAATAACTTAAAACATAAAGCACGTAATGCAGAATAATAACGCCATAGATATCAGACAAGTATATGTGATATTATTCCATTCATAAATTGTGTGTTACAAGTTACATTCCGAAG
Organism: Cryptomeria japonica; assembly: GCF_030272615.1. Taxonomy (NCBI): domain Eukaryota; kingdom Viridiplantae; phylum Streptophyta; class Pinopsida; order Cupressales; family Cupressaceae; genus Cryptomeria; species Cryptomeria japonica. Next base: position 109,480,397 of record NC_081410.1, read on the forward strand.
TATATAAAGATACCAAGAGGGTGCGAGCGCCAACCGTCGCACCGCAACGACCACCCCTCGGTTGCCAACTAACCAAAACAATTACACATAATTAACTAGTCTTATGTTTGTGTACAACAATGCCACTAACATCATCCCCCCCAAAAAGAAAAGTCGTCTCCAGGCGACTAACAACAAAAACGGAGACAATGCAACCTATACAATATATGCATCAGAAAAAACTAAGGAGGGGGCTGGGGAAGCGTCCCTGACGTATAAGGCTGAGACGCCGGTGTCTGGGCCGCCAAGCGGGCGTGGAGCTCATACACCTGCTGAGTACGGGTAGTCACATCCCGCTCCGCCACCAAGACCTTCTCCAAAGTCGTCTTCACCATATGCGTCGCTTCCAGCAGCTCCTTCTCTTTGGTACCCGTTGTCGCTGTCATATCGACCAACCGAGTCTACAATAGGCTCCTCTCGATAGTGGCTGCCGCTAACTCCTGTTGCACGAGGCTCCTCGCACTCTGCTCTTCCGACAGGCGAGTCTCTACCTCCGCCTTCTCTGCGCGGGTCATCTCTACCTGAGCCAACAACTGGGCCCTCTCTACGGCCCAGGAGGCCTGCTGAGTGGCCACATCCGTGAGGGAAAAGCGACTCTAGCAGCCTCGCGGATCTCCGACTCATGTTGGGCACGCCTTAAGGCATAGTAGGCATCCCGGTAGACCTGCTCCATCTCGCGTACAACTGTCGTCACCCGACTCTCCACAATGGGTTGACGCACATGCCAAGCCTAGAGCATCTCCTCCATCTCAGTAGTCGGCCAACCCTGAGACTCAAAGCATGTAATAAAGGCTGCGAAACAGCCCACCTGCATAAACCGTAGGGCCCTCTCCAACTCCACCACAACCTGCTGCAATGCGTGCGACTGGGCAGCGGCCACTACCCGCCTACCCCTCATCACCATGTCTGCTAGATAGGCCTCAATATCCTCCCCCTCCTGCTCCGAAGGCTGTGAGGTCTCTGGCGGAGCTGACACAACCGCATCCTGCTGTGAAGGTACCTCCGCCGCCACCAATGGTGTACCCTCCCTTGACGTCTGGATGGCAAGACGACCTCTCCTGCCGCGTGCCCCACTGCTGGCACATGTGTCTCGCCAGAGGAATCGTCCAAGTCGACTACCTCTACTCTAGTCTCCCAACACGGTGAAAATACAACAGCTCCCTCCGGTTGTGCCAAAGTCATCTGAAATCTCTGTGTGAGCCAGCTCTCCATAGCCACGACCGACAGGTCGGCACGCATCTCTACGACCGAGGGATGAGCCGCTGTCATCAGCTCCTCCAATGAAGACGCCGAAACAGTCACCACGGCCTCAGTCCCCACAACGTCCAACCACACCTGAGGCTCCGTATCCACTACCTCCCTCAGTCCCTGCTCCTTGGCGACTACTACTCGATGCGGTGACTCCTCCGTCCTGTTGTGACCATTTCACACATCACCCCATTAGAATGGGGACCCCCTCCTTTTGCTTTAGGTTTTGCTTTCCTTTTGCTTGTTTTTCTCTCTGCTTTTTAGGTTTTTGAGTGAGTGAGTGATCTGCCTGGGCTGGCTAGATTAGGGCTAAACCTTGGAAGCTTTTTTTAGCGTTTCTTTCAAGCTAAGTCTAGTCTTGTTTTGGGAGGTTGTTAGTCGTCTGCCTGAAGCCTCAAGATTGCTATAATGAAGCATGCCTTTTAGGGGAGTCTAGTTGGTTAGATCAGAGGACAGGGAGAATAGGTCTCAGGTCAAGTGTAGATTGAAAGAAGGTTTTCTTGTCAAGGTCCTATTGGTTTCCCCATCTAAGTCAATTGAGCAGAGCCAGTGAAGAAAAGGAGTTGGTTTGATCAAGCTTGATGGAGGATGAAGCGAGTCAAGGTAACATCTAGTTTGAAAATGTCAATTTCGCTTCTAACCCTTCCAGAGGGTCCAGGGCGAAAATCCTTGTAAACCTCTTTTTTCTTCTCATTTTTGACTGAATGATGCTTTCTAGGGCATGTTTGAGGGTAGATTGATACGTTCTTGCCTGGAGAGGGGCAGGATTGATTTTTTGAAGAGCAAGATGATACCTGAAGGAGATTTTCGCTCCTGACCCTTCCAAAGGGTCCAAAGCGAATTTCATCCTAAACCTTATTTCCTGCCTTGGATAGACTTACAACCTTGTTCCCAGCTTGGAGAATGATCTAACTTTGCCTTGTGAGGTGGTTTGAAACTTGAAGACTGAGCAATTTGGCGTAGAATGGAGATTTCGCTCCTGACCCTTCCAAAGGGTCCAGAGCGAAAATCTTATTAGAGCTTATTGTTTTCTAACTTTGGCCAACTTTTGATGTGCAAGGTATCTTGGAGGAAGGATTGGACATTATTGTTACCTTTGAAGATTTGGGAGCATGAAAAAAATGGACTTTGGACAAAATGGTGAATTTCGCTCCTGACCCTTCCAAAGGGTCCAGAGCGAAATTCCCAAAAGCTCTTATTGTACAGTGAAGAAGGTCAAGTTTTTGGCATGAATGAAACAAGAACAACTTGCTTTTGCCTCCTAAAGATGTTTTAACTTGGAAAAATGAAGGATTTTGCCCAAAAGGAGAATTTTCGCTCCTGACCCTTCCAAAGGGTCCAAGGCAAAAATTCCTCAATCATCTATTTTTCTTGCAAAATCAAGTCAAGTTTTGATTTTTATGGCATGGATGAGAGAGGAGTAGTGTTTTCTTCCTTTGGGAGGTGAATTCAACTTGAAATGATGATGGAATAGGCCTAAAATGAAAAATTCGCTCCTGACCCTTCCAAAGGGTCCAAAGCGAAAATCTCTATAGGAGGTATTTCTTGTCTTGTTTGGTCAAATTGAGGTGTCAAAGGCATGATGAAAGGAAGAACGAGCATGTTGAAACCCTTGAAGATGTTTAGAAGTCATGAAAATGAAGGATTATGGCCAAGAAAGGAAATTTCGCTCCTGACCCTTCCAAAGGGTCCAGAGCGAAATTCCTTATAAACACATTTTTTAGCCTTTCTTGGACATGAAATTCTATTCCTAGCACAATGAAAGATGAAATCCCACTTGGCAAAGAAGTTTCAAGGTGAAAAAATGAAGGATTTTGGTCAAGATTGAGAAATTTGCTCCTGACCCTTCCAAAGGGCCCAGAGCAAATTTTCTCAAAATCACTCTTTGCTATCAAGTTTTGCTAAGTCAAGTGTGGGATAAGGTGAAACATAGAAGGAATTGCCCTTGGGAGTGACTTGAGGTTGCAAGAAATCATTAAAAAGTGAAGGAATTGAGCCAAATGGTGAATTTCGCTCCTGACCCTTCCAAAGGGTCCAGAGCGAAATTCCTAAAAACACCTATTTTCTTTGCAAGGTCAAGACAACTTTTTGGTTTTTATGGCTAGAATAGGTGTGAGAAAGTGTGTTTTTGCCTTTTGAGGATGATTGAGGTTGAAAAGATGAAGGAATTGACCCTAAAACATGATTTTCGTTCCTGACCCTTCCAAAGGGTCTAGAGCGAAAATCCTCAAAAGTCATCTTTTTTTCAAAATTTGGGCAAAGCTAAACTTAGACAAGGGTGTGAGAAGACTTTTGAAATGCCTTAGAATTGAATTGGATTGCCAAGAATGCAAGTTTTGATGCCAAGAGGGAAATTCGCTCCTGACCCTTCCAAAGGGTCCAGGGCAAAATTTCCAAATCCTCCTATTTTCCTTGCAGTTCAAGATAAGATTTTGGTTTTCAGGACTCAAAGAGGAGTAAGGCATGATGTTATATGCCTTGGAAATGATTTGAAGTTGAAAGGATGAAGGAATTGCCCTAAAACCTAAAAATCGCTCCTGACCCTTCCAAAGGGTCCAGAGCAAAAATTCTAAAACAATGAGTTCCTTTCAAGTTTGTGCTAAGACAAGACTAGACCAAGCTGGAAATTGCCCTTGAGACCACCTTTAAGTGGATGTTTGTTTCAAAAAATGATGATTCTAGGTCAGAGGATGATTTTTGCTCCTGACCCTTCCAAAGGGTCCAGGGCGAAAATCTCAAAATCCCCTATTTTGCCTTGCAAGAACAAACCAAGCTTGGGTGGAGTGAATGAAGAAGACCATTGCCTAGCCTTGAAGGGTGGATTGAAGACAAGAAGATGGAGGAGTAAGCCCAAGCAAGAAAAATCACTCCTGACCCTTCCAAAGGGTCCAGGGCGAAAAACCCTAAAATCACCTTTTTCTTCCAGATTTGAGTGAGACTAGGCCTGGACTACAATGAAAGAACCTATTTGGAATGCCTTGAAGAAATTTAGACCTTCAAAAAATGGGAATTTTGAGCTTAGGAGAGAATTTCACTCCTGACCCTTCCAAAGGGTCCAGAGCAAAATTCCCAAAAGAACAATATTTCCTTCAAAATTTGATAGGCCAACTCAGTGATGGAGATGAATAGACCCTGGAGATTGCCTTGGAGGAGGTTAAGGATTAAACTAAGGTGAGTTTTGACCTAAAAGGTAAAAATCGCTCCTGACCCTTCCAAAGGGTCCAAGGCGAAAATCACATTATCACCTAATTTCCTCATCTGAAAGACTAAAAATTGAAATGCAAGACTTTGATTAGGTCAAAACAAACATGAACTCGCCTTCCGGGAGATTTTGGAGTGAAGGGAATGAGGTATTCAAGACCTAATTGGAAAAATCGCTCCTGACCCTTCCAAAGGGTCCAGGGCGAAATCATCAAAAAACCTATCATTCAACCTCGTTTGATTAAGTCTAAGGCAAATTGCAAGATTGTGAAGACAAAGTCATGGAAATTTGCAAAAAAAAGTTGTGAAGTTTTTAACTCATGAAGTGAGTAAGTCTAGATGAGAGGTTCAAACAAGTCTTGAAATAATCTAGACCTCCATCACTTTGGACATTTCAATGCCTAAGGGAGAAAGGAAACTTCATTAAGCCTCAATCAAAACTTAATATTCCTGAATTTTCTCTAAATTTGCCAAATTCAAGAAGTTAAATGAAATTCGCATGAATTAAGGCATTTGCAATTGAATCAATTAGTTTTAAGCCTTAAAACAAATGAAAAAGGACACCATTCAAGTCTTAAAAATTAATTTTAAAATTTAAAAAATAAAGGAGAGCACTCAAATGCATTTATTTGCTTTTACAAGCAAGTCGGCCCCCTTTTAAAAGGAATTTTATCTTATTTTATTGCTAAAAACCTAGGTCGGCCTCACGGTTAATTACAGTGAGCATCCTATATAAGAGAGGAGTGTTGTCGCATTTTCAAATCATTCATTCATTATTCTTCTCATGCAAATTTCAAAGAGCAGATTGGAGGAGCGAATTATACCAGATTGGAGGCGAATTTCTTGCTAAATTGGAGGCTAATTTCCAGAATTCGCTAAGTGGTTGGAGGCTAGTAGAAGGCGAAGTGCTTTTGAAGGTTAATTGAGGCATAATTCATCCAAAGGGAGACCAAAATCCAATCCTTATCCAGCAAGATCTGATCTTCTTTCTTTCATTTCTCAAGGTTCATAGTTAAGCTTTCAAAGAAGGAGGTATGAAGAATCAGATTTTTGAAGTTCTCATTCAAGACTTATTTTGATTTCATAGCACTCTTTTAAAGTCTAAGTCTTGAAAATCTAATTTCCATTCATAATTAATTTGAGAATATATAATTCTTGTTTTATCATGTCATTTTCAAATTAATGTTTTGAATTATTCCCTTGAAAGGTCTTAAATTCTCTGCTTTAAGGTATGATGCTTAAAGACTAATTTTAAATTTTTGTGTAGGCATCAAATGACGACCCCAGAAGCCGGAGGATCAACTACTTGGCAGACTCTCATCAAACAAGATCAAGCCAGGACAAGGACAACCTCCTCCAGTCCAGCATCATTGAGGACGACCTCCTTCAATCCAGTTTCATTATTGACAACCTTCCCCATCTATCTTCCAGTCCAGCATTTGAAGGAAAGCGTCACCAAATTGAGCATCAACCAAGTGTCAGACAAGGTGGCATCCCAGTCATCACTCCTCCAGTCGGGTTGGTCCACCTCAGCATGTTCAGATTCAATGTACCTGGCACATTAAAGATGGCACAAACTTCGATGTACCTACCCCAGCTATCCATTGGTCAAATATTCCAGAGAAGACATGTGTCCAAATGATGCAATTATCTCATTGGTCAGAATTAAGTTTGTTATGACAAACCCTAATTAGGGTTTCATTGTAAAATCTTGGCCATTGATCTCGAATTGATCCAAGCCGTTCATTGTATTTGAGGATGCTATATATATACCCTCACTCATTTCATTTTAAGAGTTAGAGGTTAGAAAAAAGAGAGAGAGCTTAGAGAGAAGAAAGTTAGAAAGTTATTGTTGTAGCAAGATTGAGTAGTGAAGAAAGAATTTTGAACAATTGTTGTCCATTTGGCTATGAGATCAATAAAATATTGAAGTTATGGTGTTTTATTGCAATACTTGTGGCTAACTCCATGATTGTTTATCTTCTTGAATCACTCTCAGTTGAAATAGCATTTAAGTTTTAAGTTTGAAGGACGAAGTGTTGTGCTTGATCTTTGATAAGATTCACATTCCAAACCACTAGCTTCTTACTGATTGTGAGGACGCCTTGTGTGGTCAACTGGAAACATTGAGATTGATTAAGAATTCAATCATTCTTGGAAGTATTGATATGTATCTCTATGATAGTATCTATATCCTTGATGATTCAAAAGTTATTGAATCCCCTTAGAAGATCGCATCAATTCCAGTAGAGTTGTAATTTCTTGGCGATACTGAAATTGGTAGAATCTTATCAAGTCTAGCCTTCATTGAGTCATTCTTAGGATTAGTTCAAGTATTCCTTCCTTGAAACCCTTATCTTTTGACATTTTTTTGAAATCTGTTAGTGTTACGAAAATCATGTTCCTTCATTTGGAAAGAGAGTAACACGGACAAGCTTTCTCTGAAAGTACGTGCTAGTGCTTATGCCCCTTGAAGAAACAACATACACAACGACCACTAGTGCTTATACACACGTAGAGATCCTACAAAAAAGAACCTTGAAGTCATCCCGATTGATCCCTTTCGCGACATCTTCAGCATTCGGAGACTTTATTCAAGAGAGGATAAGATACCTCTGGGTATTTTATTTTGTGTTTGGTCGTGTACAAAATACACATCAACACCTCCCTGACTCTACCATGTCCTCCGTAAGTGTTGTCGTGGTTGGGCTCGATGATGCTACCTGGTGCTGTAGGGGGCCAAGTGTAACTGGCGTGCGGCTCTGTCCGAAGGCTGGAATAAAGGTGCCACCTACTCCAGATGATGGCATCAGCATGCCCATCGGTAGCAGGGGTGGGGCAAACAGGACCCGCTGCTTCGTCGCCTTGCTGCTATCATCCTCCTCTTCGGCTTCTGATTCCTCTGTGCTACTAGAATCCCTCCCGCTGTCAGGCTCCCCTGAAGCCGAGGCCGTATCTATCGCTCGTTTCCGCTTCGTGTAAGAGTGCCCAATGTCCAAGTACCTCCAATACATTTTGGAGGCTCAGCTGTTGCCAACGATCCCTGTGGCAGTACCTCCAGCTCTGCCTCCGGCACTGCTTCCCACGTGGCCTCCAGGAACAACCCTATAGCATAGTGCGGCATATAGAATGTGCGATGCTACATCGTCAAAAACTCATACATGCGCTCTGCGAGTAACGCGGCCCAATCATACACAATGCCATTCATCAACCCGTTCATAAGCATAATCTGAGGGAGGGCGATGTCCGACGCCCTACCCGACCCTGTCAATCTGCTCTTGATGACATCCATAATGCACCGCCAGTGGCCCTCTGCAACAAAGGTCTTACGGATTCCTCGACCCTTCGTGGCATTAGCCACGCTGTCCAGCTCTGTTGTCGTCAAGTTTCTGGAGATTAGTTTAATCCACCGCTCCTCCTCCCGCTTCATCTTTTTAGCCTTCAATTCTATTTTCTTGCCCCGTGTGCATGGAATGCTGAATATCCTCGTGAAGTCCCCTGCTTTGAAGGATATGGTAACATCCCTCCCGAGGTATTCAAGAGTGTTGGTGCATGTGTGCCTGTCGAAGGTGTCCACCATGAACCATAGGGCGCCCTCATACTCGCGAATAGGAAATATGGGCATCTGAATAGCCCACTCCACTTGTGCATTTCAGAGGTTTTGCTTCACCAGATCATCGTCAGGAGTGTCTTGCCACCATTTCTGACATTTCGACCCATTCAAGCCTTCAAAGGTGATGTTCTAGGGTGTTAATGTATTTTTCGCACTTATGGCAGCCTGTGGTGCTTTCTACTTTTGCTTCTGTCGGGCGCTGGCATCCATGGTGTTGCCTGCAACACGTGCACCTAATGATAAAACCCTGGTATTGCTATCCCTCTGGCTGCTACTGGAGGAAGCCTGCAGCTATTTTTTCCAACTTCGTTTCCCTGTTGAATCCATTAATCTTTGGTATAACTGAATTCCTGTTAAAAATCGTACGGTCGTTGGACACCTTCGTAACAACCTTCTCCTTCTTTTTCCCTTTTTTTTTCTCTTGCGTGGGCTGCGTGGTCTACTTGTGTGCGTGGCGGCCCTTTTTCCCTTGTGTGGCTGTGTGGTTTACTTCTGGCGTGGGCTGTGTGGTTTTCTTTATGCTGGTACGGCCGTGTGCGGGGGTTATGTTTTGTGTTTGCGTTTTAAATTGTGGGGCTTTTGCCACCACACGACGGTGGTTACCACCGCCGGTGTCCACCATACAGTGGTCCCACCGTCGGTGTTACCACCGCCGATGGTCCACCGCACGGTGGTCACCATCGGTGTTACCACCGCCAGTGGCTCACCGTGGCCCTTTTTATTTTATATAATTTTTTTGACCGTACGGATTTTTTTATTAAAAAAAAAATGTCCGTACAGTCGCCTGTCATACGACCGTACGGTTTTTTGTTTTGTTTTTTTTAATAATTATTTCTTCTGGAGGGTCCGGGATTGGGCGCCCATTCACGGTACTGTTTTAATTTCGATCCATTGACGGCGTCTAGCACCTCCTTCCCGTCCAGCGTCCACGACTTAATCGCCCCGTTGGTATTGACCTCGCGTACCTTGAAAGGCCCCAGCCATCGCACTTTAAACTTTCCTGGTTTGATTTCATTCCTCCCATTGAATTTCAACACTAGCTGTCCAGGAGTAAACTTCATTCGCCGAAGGTGCTTGTCGTGCCAGACCTTTCGTCTTTGCTGCGCTGCCTCTGTGGCCCATTGTGCCAACATTCTTTTTTCGTCCAACTTACTTAAGGCATACAGTCTCTCCCTTAGGCTCTCCATATCCCCGAGTCTATTCTCTACTGCAATGCGAAGGCTTGGCACCATGAATTCTGCTGGCACCACTGCTTCCTACCTGTACATGAGCTGGAACGGGGTCTGACCCGTGTTCACCTTGTAAGTCGTTCTGTAGGCCCATAGTACAGAGGGTAACTTCTCTTCCCAAATCTTCTTTTTCTACTCCGCAGGACTTGTAAATTACCAATACCAATATTTTGTCTGTGGCCTCTGCCTGGCCATTGGCACGTGGGTAGTACGGGCTCAATAATGAGTGAAAAATCTTAAACTCTGAGGTCAACAGCCGTATGACATGGTTCACAAAGTGGCCCCCCGGTCACTGGTCAACTGAATAGGTATACCATATCGTGTAATGATTTGTTCGTAAATAAATTTCGCCATGCTTACTATCGAGTTATCCCAAAGAGCCCTCGCCTCCACCCACTTGGTCAAGTATTATGTCGCAACCACAATATACCGACACCGTCGTGTGCAGCTGGCCTTAAGAGGACCTACAAAATCAAGTCCCCATCGTTCAAAGAGTTCCTGTGCGTGCGAGGGGTTGAGGGGCATGAAGTCCCGCTTCAGAGGTTTGCCCGCCTGTTGGCAAGTGTCGCACCCCACGACCCACTCCCTAGCATTGTGATGTACAGTTGGCACCACAGTCTTGCCAGAAGCACCTTGCGGGCTGTAGTGTCTGGGCCCATATGTCCACCTGCGGGTCCTTCGTGTGCCTCCCTTAATACACTCGGGACTACTTCTTCCATGACACAACGCCTTAATACCTGGTATGGCCCCATTTTGTAGAGTAAACCGTTGATGAGTGAGAAAGTCTTGCTCCTTAATACGAGCTTTCTCCATTCCCCTAGGGCCATACCCTCCGAAAATCGAGATGTCGACAAGTATTCTCCAATCTTCTTGTACCACGAAGGGAGTACGGCTATTTGGAACAAGTGCGCATCCGGAAAATCACCATTTACTCCCTCTAGAGGTTCCCCCGACTTAATCCGGGACAGATGGTCGACTATGACATGGCTTCGCCCCGGTCTTACCACAATTAAAAATGTGAACTCCTGTAGTAGCAATAGCCAACGGCTTATCCTCCCCTGGATAATAGGCTTGTTTACCAAGTACATGAGTGCCTGGTGGTCTACGTAAAATGTGAATGGTGTGGCTAGGAGGTAATGACGGAATTTCTGTACGGCATAGACCATACCGAGGGCTTCACGTTCTGTGGTACTGTAGTTCTTTTCTGCCTTCGAGAGCAACCTCCTGGCAAAATAAACAGGGTGGTCCAACCCGTGTCCTCCTACCTGGGCTAATGTAGCCCCGATGGCATAGTTTGAGGCATCCACATGAACATGGAATTCCTTATCCCAATTCGGGTATGCCAATATGGGTGCTCCCATCAACCTTGTCTTCAACTCTTCAAGGCCTTGCTCTGTCCAGATGTATGGTTCCCCTTTCCGTGTCAACTTATCCAACAGGTGGGACACCTCAGCGAAGTTCTTGATGAACCTCCTGTAGTACCCCACATGACCAAGGAAGGACTTTATCCTCGTGACGTTCGTAGGAGGTTCCATTTCTACTATTACCCGAATCTTGTCCGAGTTTGTTTTCAATCCTTCTTTACACACAATGTGTCCCAGCAATCTTCCCTGTGGTACTATAAATCTAAATTTCTTCGGGTTGAGGGCCAACTGTGCCCTCCAACACCTCTCTAGGCACTCCCCGAGGGTTTTTAGGTGGATGTCCTGTCCGCTATAAATAGACCAATCCTCCAGGAAGGCTTTGAAGTTCCCCACCGACATCTTGTCGAAGATGTGCAAGATGATGCGTTGAAAGGTGGCAGGTGCATTGCATAGACCGACGAGCATTCAGTTGTATGCATACACACCATCCTCCACCACGAAGGTTGTTTTCAACTTATCTTCCTCCGCGATGGATATCTGATTGTACCCAGAGAACCCATCCATGAATGAATAGATTTCATGTCCAGCTACTTCCTCCAAGATGCTGTCGGTGAAGGGTATGGGAAACGGGTCTTTAATAGTGACAGCGTTCAGGCACCAGAAGTCTACACAGATCCGGATCTGATTGGCCTCTTTCTTGAGGGAAATCACAATGGGAGACACCCATTCACTTGTCTGCACTTTGAAGATTATGCCTGCTTCCAACATCCGCTCAATTTCGTCGTTCACCCGTGCAGCATAATTTTTGTTCATTCGGTAAGGCTGCTTCCTCACCGGCTAGGCTCTCGATACCAATGTTATTCGGTGTACACATAACTCTGGGGGCACACCCTTCAAGTCCTTGTATGTCCATGCAAAGACATCCTTGTATTCAAGGAAAATTTTTAAGGCTGCGGCCTTTAGCACTGGATTCCAATCATCTCCGACAAGGATTATCTTGGGGTCACTCATCCCCTCGAGATTTGTCTCCTTTAAATTGGCTTCCTGATATTTAATGGGCTCCCCCTTCGGGAATTAGTGTACCGGCGTCTCATTCACCGAGGCCTCCCCTTCCTTGTACTCGCCATATTCTGGGGGAAATATATCTGGTTCTTCCTCAATGCTCAATACATTGCACGAGGGTGTAAATAATTCATAATCTCCCATTTGCCGATGGAAGAGGCCATTCAAGGAGTCCCCGTCGTCCCCTGAGCATGCCTCCAGTTCTAACACCCCTTCGTCACTAGGTTCCATGCGGCGTCCGTCTCCGCCCTCTGCCAACTGATCTCCCTCAAATTCCAAGTCGGAGGAGGATGCCAACTCCTCACTCACCATCTACGTACAGAGATCGATCACGTACTTCCTCCCCACGTTTTCCAAGTATAGAGTATTACGCTTCCAGTTATGGTTCGCTTTTGCTGCAATGAGCCACCCACGCCCGAGGATGGTGTCATACCCCTTCTGCTTCAAGGGAATTACTACAAAATCCAGCACGAAGGGCTGCATGCCAATCATCACTTGCTGGCCCATGAGGGTACCAAGGGGTTTACTCTCATGCTGATCTGCCCCTACTAGGTTGAACGTGGGGGGCCACAATGTAGGCTTTCCTAGTTTTTTCCATGTCGCTTCTGGGAGCACATTTACTCCCGACCCTCTGTCCACAATAGTGTCTGTCAAGGTAGTCCCCAGTATGCCCATTTCTACTACCGCCGATTGGCGTCCGCTGTTGACTACCAACAACATGGGGTCAACCGTAGGGCTTAAGGACCTCCCTTAACGCAGAGTCGGCTGTGGGGCTCACGACCTCCCTCATTTTCCTCTGTGAAGGTACAGAGTTTAAGATAGTTGTTTTAAGATAGTTGTTTGTGGGGCCACTCTATAAATCTTGCATTTCCTGATGAAATCCAAACGTAATCTAGAATGCATTTTTCGTTTCACTTCAAGATCATCTAAGAGATTCATCATAAAATCTTCAATCTGATACTCATGTCTAAACTTCCTGCCGACTGTCTCCTCTAAATGTCCACGTGGATCAAAGCTTTCTCTCAAAGCAAAAGATGAGAAAGAATACAAGGCTAACTCCTTCTCTGCGTCATCCATAGCTAAAGCATTAGGACATACCTCAACTGAATTACCCAAAATGATAGGTACTGGAACTCCATTCTGATGTCTGTGTCTGAATGCCTTCACATATGCTGCCAACTGTCTTGTTACTTCAAGTAACACAATTCTGTCTGTCGGATATCTCGGCAACATGTATGGTGGTAAAGGACATCCATGCACTCTAATATAAGTGAACTTGGGAAACTGAATGAACCAAGCACCATACCTCTTTATGAATTCCTGGGCATCCTGAGATAACCTGTTGTGAGTTCCACCTTGCAACGTCCTTGTGATGTTCATCGTGAAAGTATCATTAACCAACTTATAGTTGCTCCCTAGCGGATGATGCAAGTAGGCATAGGAATCACAAGCTCTGACCTCGCCGGATCCTCTTCCAATCACTCCTCTGTGAGGTAGTCCTGCGTACTCAACACTCCTGATCAAGGCATAGATGACGTATGAACTCATGTGGAAGGACTTAGTAGCCTTGAGTCTCCTCAACTGTACGTCTAAGCAATGGCTAATCATCCTAGCCCAATGTATCGTACCTTTCCCTTGAACAATCACCTGGATGAAGTAAAACATCCACTTCTCAAAATAGAAGGCATGAGGGGCTCCTGTAACTCGGTTGAGCATGGTAATCAAATCTCTGTACTCCTCTTGGAAATCAATCCTGTGTGGTGTGTTCGGGACCTTGCTCAGACGGGGACGACTCTTAAGTAGCCAGTTCTTATTGATAATGCTTAGACAAGCATCTGGATCATCTTCGTACATTGATCTGGCTCCTTCTATGCTCTTGTATATCATGTCCCTGTGCTCTGGAAGATGGAAAGCTTCACTTATAGCTTCCTCTGAAAGGTACGCCAAAGTGTTTCCCTCTTTGGACACGATCGTTCTGGACTGTGGATCATAGTGACGAGCACATTCGATCATCAACTCATGGCACTGAACAGCTGGAGGAAAGTCGGCCGCCTTAATGATGCCACTCTCTATTATTCTCCGGGCGACAGGTGATGGCTTGCCAATGTAAGGGATCTCTCGAAACTTCTTCGTGCTGAAGTTACCCAAGTTTGTATCTCCAATGTTGCTCCACTTCGACACGATCTTGGTCTCCACTTCTTCGGTCTTCTGATCTTCTTTCATGAGAGCTGAGCGACTGGTGGATGCTCCCGCCTTCGGGGTCGCCATACCTACACAACATTTCATAATGAGAACTAGATTTTGCAATAAATAACATAGATTAGAGGATAACTTTTAGGAAACTTCATGATAAGTCTTTGAGTTATCATTTCCTAAAAAAAAAAACGATTGAGCTAGGAATTCAAAATTCAAAATTCAAAATTTAAAATATGACGATGAATAAATAAAACAATAAAATCAAATCGCCATACCTCAATAGAGAGCTAACTCTAGAATGCAAAAAGAACTAAATTCGCCTAGGCAAAATTGAGGTATAGATGGTCTTCAATGTGATCTCCTCAAGATAGTAATTTCGCCACCTTTTGTGTCCTTGACGTGATCTTCAGAATTCGTCTTGGCAAATTCGCTCAATATAGATTCGCACCACCTTGGAAGTTACTAGCGCCACCTTGGATTGATAGTTCGCACCACCTTTGATTAATAAACTCCAAATCGCACTTTCAAACACAATTCGCACTTCCTTGGATACAAATTCGCACTTCTCCCTTTGATCGCATATGAGATAGGTAAAATGATGATGTGAAAATGAAGATTTCACTTCTCCCTTTATAGCGCTCACCTCACCATTCACCCCCAAGGCCGACTTTTATAAAAAATATGGCAATTAAAACGATTTTTTAAAATAACAAGGCCGACTTACTTAACCAAGCGCTCTTTTTAATTTTTTAATTAATTTAATAACCAATTATTAAATGCCATCGTTTTTAATTAATAAACTTCGATTTTTTTTACAAGGCAAAAAATAATTAATTAATACCAAGCGCAATATTTAAATGCCATTTTTAATTAAAATATCGATTTTGCTAGCATTTAAATAAATTCAAAAATGTTTATTTGAGCGCCAAAATATTTTGAAAATGAAGTACACGTACCTCATCGCCCTGGTCCCTTGGAGAGGGACAGGAGCGATCCATCATGTTGGTCTTGATTTTTGCATTTTTGACGTTCAACCTCTGCATTTCTACGTTCAAATCATCATTTTTGTCGGGTCCTTCAAGTTTGATTGACTTGCATGTGTGAAGGGATGCCCTTGGATGTAATATCGCCCTGGTCCCTTGGAGAGGGACAGGAGCGATCCATTCTTTTCTCTTTAATCTTTGTAACTTCGAACTTCAATCTTCGTTGTGATGGACAAACAATGTCATTCCTTCATTCCACGCTCATTTTGCTTGAATTTTACAAGGCATTTTGATGTTTAAAGGATCATCGCCCTTGTCCCTTGGAGAGGGACAGGAGCGATCCTTGTCTTTTCTCCGTTTTAAGCTCAAATCGGTGATATTGAACGTCCATTTCCTTTTGCATCGCCTTCCAAATGGTGTTTAAAACCATGTGCGACTTTATCTCAACGTGATCTTCAAAGGATATCATGTGTTTTGGCAAATATCGCCCTGGTCCCTTGGAGAGGGACAGGAGCGATCTCCATGTCCTGGCTCAAATTCGTAAACATTTAACCTTTGTTCTTCGTTTATTGCCTTCCAAATAACGTCCTTTACCTCGTCTATCTTTGCATTGTCTTGATTTTGAAGGAGCATGAGTGCTTTTAATGAAATCGCTTTGGTCCTTGTTCAAAGGACAGGAGCGATATAGACTCCTTAGCTTGATCGATAACATTTGGACGTTCCAAACTTTGATATATCACTTTCAAAAGACGCCTTGAACCTTGTATGACCTTGTGAAGCCTTGTCTTAACGTGATTTTTGCATGAATCGGCCAATGCATTCAATATCGCTCTGGTCCCTTCCTGAGGGACAAGAGCGAAGTTCAACATTTTGAGCTTGTTCTTGTTTTGATCAATTTGCAATTATCTTCAACGCGTGAAATAAAGTCCCTTGATTCCCCTTGGTCGCTTGAAACTTGCTTAACTTTTGAAATCTATGCCTTTATGCAACTTTCGCTCTGGTCCCTTCCTGAGGGACAGGAGCGAACTGGGAGTCTTAGTGCAAATTCCCTCAACGTGGCGACCTCTGTAACCTTGTGCTTGATCGAAATGTCTTGAAACGCCTTTGCCACCTTGTTCCTCGTCTTGGAATGTCTTAAACTTGAATAAGAAGCAATATAACCATCATATCGCCCTGGTCCCTTGGAGAGGGACAGGAGCGATCTTACTCTTGTGGGCTTCACTTCACTTTATCACCTTCAAAGTTTATATTCAACGGATTCACAATGTTCCATTCCATTCATCCATGCCTTGAGATCGATTGAAACTTGGCAAGAAAATCATCTGTAACAAAAATCGCTCTGGTCCCTTCCTGAGGGACAGGAGCGAACTTAAGCATTTAGGGTCCTTGCTGACGTTTCAAAATCTTCAATTTGTATTCAATGAATTCATTTCACCGTCTTCCTTGCCCTCAAACATAAACTTGACTTGATCTTCGCCTGAATCTCGCCCTATGAAGAACATCGCTCTGGTCCCTTGGAGAGGGACGGGAGCTACAAAGTACTTCGCCCTGGTCCCTTCCTGAGGGACAGGAGCGATCCTTTTCCTGGAGGTATTTCTGTGTTTGTGAAAATATTCAATTTATATTCAATGGAAAGATCACGCCTTTCTTCATCATTTCCAACTCGAAATTCATCTTGACCCTGCAGGAATAGTAAGATATTTGAAAACGAGCTCCTGTCCTTCACTGAGGGACAGGAGCGATTTTGCTCCTACAGGCCAAAATAACATGATTTTATACATTTTACCACTTCACAAGGCGAAAACAAAGCATTTTCAATGCCCAGGATCAAAATCAAAAAAGTCAAAATTTGGTCAAAATTAGTCAATTGGACAAAAATTCACATTTCACCTTCAACACTTAGACAAATTTAAGCTCTGCATTCAAAATTCCAATTGAAAATAGACCATTTTGGCGAAATCATTGCATTCAAAATTTGCATTCAACGAAAGGAAGCTCAAAAGCTCTCAAAACTGACTGGATTCTGGCTTGAAAAGACGTTAATTAAAACCCTAAGGCTAGACCCTAAATCCAGACAACTGACTGACTAACAAAAATCCTAAAAGCAAAACGAAAAGCGAGCGAAAAACAAGCAAAAAGAGGGGGTCCCCATTTGCAATGGGGCGATGTGTGAAATGGTCACAACAGGGCCTATCTCCAGCACACACATTTTGTGGCATATAGTCTTGTGCATTGATCATTTATGATGGGCTGGGCCCAAATGATTGTATTATTAAAAGGACGCATCCCTTCTCCAAATGTGTGGTCTTATATCTTATTTTAGCACATCTCTATGTAGCGTGGGCTCGTGTAACATGGAAACTATATTGTTTAGGTCCCATGCTTATGGTGGCGTGTGGAACTAATGTTATAGTGTTGGCCCCAAGGATGGATTGGGCCGACCCAAGATAGGGCTCACCTCTTGTATATATGCACAAGCATATCACTAGTCGAAAACGCAATCAAGCAATCCGAATATTAGACAATCAATGTGAAGACCCTGTGCTCTGCAATAAAAGATCAATGCAAATTCTGATCAAGGAATCAGCGAATTACTTCTGCCATCAGCATTTGTCATACATGTGATCTTGGACAGTGAATACATTGAAGAGGATAGCGAGTTCCTCTTGAAGGTCTACAAACACCATTAGGTCTGCAATCTTCAGTGAAGAACTACGAAGAGCTGGAAGCTGTATGCTGATGATATTCTTATATAAGAAAGAGACAAGTCTGCTATCTTCTGCTGTTACATTGTGCCCTAGCTGGGTTACGACTGTAACTCTAATTCTGCCCTAGGTTGACAGTTATATCAGATGAGTATTCTGATCTTTATTGCCATTGTATTCTACAATTAATAAAAGGATCTAGATCTGATTTGTTGCTGGGTTTTTCCTCCAAGAGGGAGGTTTTCCCAGGGTATGTGTTGTGTCTTGTCTCTTTTGTATTCTTCCATTCACATTGTTCTCTGCAATCTGATCACTAAAGTTAACAGTGGCAAGGTAAGTGAGTGAGGCTTGAATTAATGAACATGAGGCCATGATATCATCAAGCTTTCACACTATTGATCCATATAGATCAACAATTCCAACTATCCATAAATCTTGGAAGAGAAGATGCCAATAGGGAACTACACCATTGATCCAAGTAAAAATTGGTGGATCCAATGTCTTTTCAACACAGCTTCCCTACTAAGTTTGTTTAACTGTCCTGGAGGCCCGAGGACTATCAATTTTTGCACACCATGTGAGTATAAAATCTACTTTCCATGTTTAGTTTACTCTCTTCAAAGCTTCTAAACCATCAATTTCAAAGTTTGAGGCCTCTCCATCATCAATTGCAAGTGATGCTACCTTAAGAGGTGAATTACAAGAGAGGCTTGTAGGCCATTGATCTTGCCACATGGCATGATCTTTCTGAGTTGCAAGTGATTGCAAGGGAAAAGGGTTTGGAAGAAAATAGGTAGACACTTGGCACAATCCTAAATGTTGCGAAATTGGCCAATCAATCAATTAGCATCTTTGGAGCCCCCCAAATGCATGCAGTCATTGATTTAGAAGGAGATAAACTTATGTCACTAATCCACAATTATGATTCAAATGACTTAGCCAAATTATTAGGTTCCCAATATTTGAATACAAAATGGCATATCATAAGATGAACCATAGAAATAATTCAGAAGCAAATTGAATTAAGTAGACGAAAATTAATGGCACTGACAAAATCTGATTGAAAAAGGTGGAATAATTGTCCACTTTGTGAAAAGTAAATCCTTAAGGGCAACCAAGAAGTATTTACCACTTGACTAGTATATTTTGAGATAGATAGTATTTTGTTACCTTTTTGCTGATCAAGAAAAGCTGTATGGAGAAATTAATAGATAGCATCACAATCCCCTTTGATTTGTGGGAATCAAGATGGAAATTGCATCCTTAAGGCATGGGCGTGTTAGGATCAAGGTGCCATCCACCAATTAAATCCTCTATATTTAATTATTCCATGTCATATTTATGAAATGAATAAGTCAATCGTGGTTAATTGATTTTTGGGGGAGCTATGACAAACTAAGAGTATCTTTGCATAGCTATCATTATCCTATGACAAATTGTAAGGCTATTATTAGCAAAAAGAAGGGGGAACATGGACCAAAGATTTGAGCCCCAAGTAATTTATGTATGCTATATTTATACCCCAAACTCAGTCATACAAAGGGAGTAAGGAGTTAATTCGGACTGTACCTTAACTATTTAACAGAATACAAAAAACAAATACTCATAAGTCATAACATATTATATGTAGAACTCCACTACATTTATGTTCTCATCAATCATTCATGTACATGTATGCAAGTCTTTCACCTTTATTTATACCCTTATATCCCCTGATACTTTAATCTTTATCTATCTATATATTCTTCTCCCGATCATATCAAATTACATATCTCTGTCCTCCATTGTTACATTACATCTTTACATATACAAATATTTATCTAATGGGATGTGACCCATTGTCATGTCCCAGTTAAAAATGAATAAATTCAGTTCACTGTTATAACCAATTCTCCTTAGCCAATTTCAAGCAATTTGTCATTCATTGAAAAAAACCACTAAACAAAATGAGGCTTTGTAATCTCAAGTAAATTAGATTAATTATAAAGTAATATACAGTGGCAGACCAGATCTGACGCATGTCAGATCTGTCTGCCTTAAAATCCACTAAATAGACTGATAACTAATTTTTTTAGGCAGCCATTTGCAAAAGATACGATTTACTTTTGAAGATAATGCAAAGTCAGCAACTAACACTAAAGCAACGATTCATAGTTAATTAACAAATAGTTAGCAATGAGAAAAGGTGCGATGCATTAGAAATTACAACCATACATTACATAGCAAATTAAAGAAGGCAAGAAGCAATTGATAATAACACCGATTAGTATGAAGATCAAAGGGTGCTATTAATGATGAAGAAATAAAAAGATTATAAAGTGCAAACACTGCGATATTGTATATTAATGGGTGTGACTCTTCATTGGTGAAGAGACGTGTCTCATTCATATGAAGAAATATTAAGGAATGGAGGAAGGAGAGAAAAGGGGGGATACAAAAAATATGAATCTGCAGACTTCAGAACGATCTAGGGCAAATCTGGAATCACGGTTCATTAAGGAAAATTTGCATTAATATTGGCATTTGACATTCTTTACAGCAGTCTATCTGAATCTCTGAACATAATTTAAATAAGAAGAAAAATTAATAAATATAATTGCCCATTATATGGAGTAATAATAAATATAGGTATATGTTATTTTATATAAATATATATAGACATGAACATACATACATATCAAAACATATACATTTATAACACGTGGAAGGCTATTAAAATGACCTAGCCTTAACATTTCGCTAAAGCTTTTAGGAAGGATAGATTGGTTTGTGTAGGAAGAGGTGGAGTAATTCCATCCCAAAATAGGTGAGCCCCAAGAGGTGGTATTGACGGGTGTTCATGAAACCCTTGGGCCAAGTGGTGGTATCGACCGGTGTTCATGAAACCCTTGGGCCTATTTGTGGAGAGGGTTTCCAAGCACCCTATGACAGTAAACCCCCATCCTCCATTAAGGTTAGGAAAGAAGTAAAGATAAGGTCTGAATATAATAATTATGGATTGTATTATGAACAATTGCTTATCTCTAGCTTAAAAATTTGAAATAAAGAATAATGGTGCAAATTAATGTATAATGTTGCATGTTAAACAGGCAGTTCCTACTAGGGGACATTACACCCATTTATACTACTCCTAATCTACATGATGTCTCTTCAATTTGGGGCTCAGCAAGGCCCTTGCGGTCAATTGCATTATGAACTGCATTGATTGTACATGCCTTACCTTTATCCTACCAACATCATCCCCCTTTTCAAAATGTCAGCTTGTCCTCAAGCCAACTCTACTTTGGATTGGTATGCTGGTGTTTATGTTAGGCTCCATTGACATAACATTGTAGAATTGTACCATCCAATCTTCTTAGTCTGATTGCTCTGGAATCCAAAATGTCATAGATTTGGTAAGGGCCGAGCTATCATACCTTTAGTTTTTTATTTCTTAAACTTCTTGTCATATAAGAGCACCATGTCATCAACTTAAAATTGTTTTGACTTGATATTGATGTCATCATCTTCTTTCTGTTAACTGATGGTGTTCCACAAGTTGTCTTGCTTCATCCAATTTGTCCAATTCTTCAAGCCCTTGTTTGATAGAGTTGTCATTGATTACCCTCAAGGTGAGTGCCATGTGGAGATTGTGGACAATGAAATTGATAAGTAAGATGGCCTCCAGACTGCTCCAGTCCATAGACTAGCTCGAAGGGAATAAACTCGGTAGGTCATTTATAGGTGTTGTGGTAATTCCAAGTACCATAGGCATCTTAATGTCCAATTTGTTCTATTGGCATCACACTTCTTTGTTGACATAGTCCCGATGATTTTATTGAGTGCCTCACTGGCCTCATTGGCTTGAGGGTATAAGGTGTGCTCCATTTATGAAATTGTCTAGCAATTCTTTGATCACTTTATTCACAAAGTGCTTACCTTGATCACTTGTGATGCTCAATGGGCAACCAAATTTAGTGATAATATTATAATAGAGAAATTGTGTAGTGGTATATGCGATACAATCTTTGGTAAGTTCAGCTTCTGCCCATTTTGCTAGGTAGTCGATGCCAGTGATGATGAATCAAGTGTTAGAGATCTTTGTCGAAGGGTCAATGGGTCTGATGAAATCAATGGCCCATTTTTCAAAAGGAAATTGAGCTAAAAGTAGTTGGGAGGGCATTTTATCTTTGCAAGTGGGTCATCCTGTCCTCTGAAAGATATCATAGTTCAGCACCTTTGTGTAATGTAGGCCACCAAAGACCAACTAGTAGAACCTTAGCAGTGGCTTCTCTACAATTATGTCCTCTGGCTATCCCTTCATTTGCTTCTCTTAAGATATTATCTCTTTCATATTCATACACCACATTTCGAAGAATTTCATCTCTTCCTTTCTTGTGCAGTGTTCCTTCTCTCATTGTAATGGAAATGACTTATGCAATAACAGTTGTTTGTCATATGTTGGCATATTAGTAGGGTATTCCCCAGTACAGAGTAGGGTGGCAATGTCAGAAATCTTCTAGTATCGCAATGATTCTAAATAAGTGTCTGCCAAGTAAATCTTCTTCAACCGCATCTGTCTCTTCTCGTATGTCAATTCAAGATAGGTAATTCGAACATTGGTTATTACTTCAGGTTTGGCCATGATATTGAAATTGAATCCTTGGAACAATAGCAACCACCTACAAATTCTCCCTTAGATTATTGGTTTGTTCAGTAAAAATTTTAGAGGTTCATTATCTGTGTAGAAAGTAAAATGTGTGGACAATAAGTAATGGCGGAATTTATGCAATGCATAAACAAAGTTTAGGGCCTCTCTTTCAATGGTTGTATAGTTTCCTTCTGCCTAGGAGAGCTTCCGACTATCAAAGGCAATTGCATGATCTTTACTCTTTATTACCACAAGGTTGTGCAAGGAATGCTCCTATAGCTACATTGAAGCCATTTACATGAACATGGAAGGGAACTATCTAATCTGAGAATATTAGGATAGGGTTTTCTACCATTTTTTGTTTTAAAGTGTCAAAAGATTGTTGACATTGTTCAATCCAAGTGATTGCTTTATGGTCTTTTTCTTCAAGTGTTCTTCTAGTGGAGCTGCTAAGGTGGCATATAATTTAATAACTTCCGATGATAACCAATGTACCCTAAAAATGTTTTAAACTCTAGGCATGTCTTGAGTGGTGGCAATGTCACAATACAAATAATTTTCAAAGGATCGACCATGAGTCTTTTGCAAATAATATGACCTAGGAGTGTGCCAACTGCCAAATGACACCACAAATATGCATTTGCGAGATTTGCATGCTTCTACATTTTTCCAACATTGTGTGGAGGGATTTTATGTGATTTTTAATCAGTCCATATACTGTCCAGCCATCCAAACATACTTCTAAGAAATCATGGATGAAATCCTTAAATGTGTTCACTATTATTCTACTAAATACTGTTGGAGCATTCTTTAAACTGAAGGGCATGACGATGTACATGAAGAACCCCCATTTGGTGGCAAATGTGCTTTTGGGCTGATCTTCCTCCTTGATCCAGACCTCATAGTAGCCAGAGAAGCCATCAATGAAGATCTCCCTTCCTACAATAGATTCTAAGATTTCTTTTGTAAGTGGTGTTCAGAAAAGGTCATGAATGCAGGCTTTGTTTAATTCTAGAAAGTCCACAAAGATCCTAATTTCGCCTGTCTTTTAATTCTGAACCACCATAGGACTGATCCATTTTGAGACCTCAACAAGTTAATTCCAATGGCTATCATTTTGTCCAATTCTATCTTCACACTCTTCTTCATGTTTGGATAAGTCGGTAGGGTTGTCTACTATGGTATTGTCCCTTCCTTCCGTTGTATTTTCATAACTCCTTCCTCTTCATTGATTCCCTTTATTTCTTTAAATGTCCAAAGAAATAGGTCTTCATACTCAGACAAGAGTTCAATGATAGCTGCAACTACCTCTTCATCCTAATAGTCCCCAATTTTTGCAAGTTTTGGATTGTCAACAGAAGCTATGTTTTCTTCCCTGAGCTTAAGGGGCTGATTGCAATAGTGATATTTTGAATCTTTCTGGAGTTGTAGTTCTCTTTCACCTTCTACCACCTCTAAGTCAATTTTAGGATCCAGATCCTCCCCTTCCTGATGTGTTGTGTAACACATGTTCTCTACTAGATTTGTTTATTTGTCCATTCACTCTATTAGTTTCCATATACCTTGACTTCGGGGTGGGGAAATTTGGTGAGGTGGTTTGGTAGTTATTTATGAATCTGGTATGAAGATGATTTCTTTTATCCTCTTCAATGCGGTACAGATTTCATGTTTTCATCTCCAAAAGAGAATGTGTGGATAAAACCTATTTGAGCTTGTCCCGGTATTCAGTCTCCGACCTTCTCTCCTGGTGTATGTACCATGTTTGTACTACTGATATTAGGGTCCAACAGAAAAGTTGGATGTATAATCAATGATCATATTCTCTATATCCCTACCATGTGGTTGTACATACTTATAAGTGGTCTTTTAAGTAATTGAATATTTTTTTGTGTGTTCCACCAACATGCTGCATTACAAACTAAGGTATCTTGTAGTGTTGAAATCAGCATTGGTTCATCTTGAAAGGTTCATTCCATATATAGTATGTACTCATTTACATTATCAACCCCTAAACATCTAGGAAGTTTAATATGTGAATGCACCATTGAATATGATTTACATGATTGGTACTTCTACAGTCCTTTAGTCAAATGACTGTATCATAAACACCCTTTGGAATCCATGCACCTTGTGGGAGGATTGTTGTGGTTGTTCTATGTGAGTTGTGGTAGGCCCTTTAAAGACAGAATATATCAATATTGAATTGTTGTCTTCATTTTTGTCCACAGCAAGCTCTTCTACATAAGTACTATCTTCATTGTCTCCTAAGGAGATGTGGACAACTATATTCTCATCCGAAAAGCAAAGATTCTCCTTCCTTAAGTCTATAATGCCATTGGCATTTGCAAATCATTTTATGCCTAGCAATGCCCTGTGTGTTAATTGGTTCCTTCACCATCACTACAACAAAATCTCCTAGTTGTTTTAGTCCATGTATATTCACTTCTGCATTCTTCCATGTGCCTATTGTCTACATTCCCAATCCCTCTGCTAAGCTTATATTAAATGCAGTTTTGACCAGCTTGGGTTGGCGTACTCTTTCCCATGTAGTTGCTGGAATGATGTTTATGTCTGCACCCAACAATCGATAATGTTTATTGCTAAAGATCAATCTGAGCTAGTTTGTTTTGAACTTATTTTCTCAGGTGACTGGGAAAATGATTGACAATGGAGTTGGAGATAATGACTGCATTGATGGAATTGTGAGTGATGATCTATTCTTTGCTTACTGTCCACATAGGATTAAATTGGTCAGTGTTCAAATGATGCATAAGAGTATGGTGGATAAAGTATTTCATAGAACAACTCAAATTTTGTGGGTATCTAAGTTCAGCTCATCATGATAGCTATCATTCCAAGGTACAAGAAGTGAAAATAGAAAAGATTTTACATAACTTTTCCAACTTGTATCAAAGTGGTGTAGTGAAAACATGGTGGAGCATTCTTTGGGTTCATTTGGGATCTCAGAATCACATTGGATTTTATCCAAGGTCAATTAGTGATTGAGTTGGCATTGTTTGAAATAGAACAATTTTGAGAAGGGAGGATTGTAATGTCCCTTTTGGGTCCATTCGAACATTCTTGGAAAGTTCCAAAATTCTTGGAGAACATCATCTTTATCAAAGAGGAATTCTATCAATGGCAGTGATTTCAGGAAATCAATATGAATACAATGGTACTTTGCAGATGCAATTTTGACATCCTAAGAGCTCTCCACACTTTTTGGAGAAGTTTGCTATTTTTGGAAAGCACCAATATCCTAAGAGCTTAAGAATATTTTGGCATGGGCAGAATTCCTATTTGGTCCATTTTAAAATTTTCCATACTATTGGATGGATGTGCAAAAAACAATTAAATAATTAAATGTTTTGATTAGATAAGCACAAGAAGGGCCTGGACCCATTACATATCAGCCATCAAGGCAAAAGAGACGCAAAAGTCAAAATTTAGTTAAATAGTTAAGTTGTCAAAAAAGTAAAAATTAAAATATAACTTATATTTAATTACTTAAAAGGAATCTAAAGTCACTTTTTGAAGGGAAAATATGATGACAAATAATTATATTTTATTCTTCCTAGAAGCACTTATAAAAGGGGGTTTTGAGGAGAGAAAGGGCATCATGAATATTTTTATCAAACCCTTGGCCTTCATTATTTGGGAGATTGAACCAAGTTTATTCTTCAACTAAAGGAAGAAAACCCTTTTGGCCATCAATTTCTTGGATGAAAACCTGCCTAAATGATCAAGTGGATTCATACAGAGTTCACCATTGTATTAAACTTTTGTGCCATTTGATTTTGCAATCTTTTGAGTTTTAAGATTTTATTTCGAGGGTTTAACAAGTTTGCAGAATTTACTGAGGTTTTGCAGGCAAAAACAAATTTATTCTGAAAACCATTTTGTGAAATGGATATTTCGACTACATCCCTATCATACAGGTGTTGATTCCATTTGAAATCTTATGCCTTTGAAACGCTGGCCACTACCCTGCAAGAAAGAACACCTAGAGGTTATTAAAATATTTTAATTTACCTATAAGGGGAGTCACCATTTTTTGGAGCACCATTGGTAGCACATTGTAGGACGTGTTGGTTGAAAGGATTATTCTAGAGTAAAATACCAACAGACCTCATTTAAATCAGAAGATGTATTCATGATGAAGACATCCAAGTTTGAGGGGACATATTAGCAGGTGTGAGGTGATTCGGCCAGGTCTTTGGAGCTTTAGACAGAGGAAAACCAGTCGCTACCCTTTTTTTCTTGCTTCGGCAACACAGAATCAAGCTGTTACAAGTGTGATAAGTGTCGCTCCATCACGGGAAAGCACTGAGTTTGCAATATTTATGGTACTATTTTCTACAATTAAGAGGGTTTATTTACCTAACATCGATCATTAATGAAGCGATAGTTTGAAAGGAGATTAAAGGGAGAGAAATCTGCTAAATATAGCGCTGCTTGTTCACTCAGTAGATCTAAAAATCCTTGTACCAGCCGCCCAGATCATAGAGGAGCTATTCAAATTGGTATATTGTGACATCTCAATCCCTGATAAAGATTGTCAAAATTACCTGTTTACATTCTTTGTTATTGTATGCCAAACAGACTCTCAATCCATCAATGATAACAATACTAGAAATTCTTTGAACGAAGTAATGTTTTTTTCCTTGTCACATGTTCCTTCCCTATATCTTACTTAATCTTCTATAATGATAAAGAAAGACCTTGCTTACCCCATTAAGAGCAATGTATCAATTTAAGTCACTTCATCAAACATTGAATAAACTCCAAGGAAAACTAGTGAGGAATATTACACACCAACCCATCTCATGAGAATGAACGATCCATCTAGCATTCATTGCATCTTGATACTAATAGGGGTGAAGCATCAATACTTCTTGAGAGGTCATGCATCCTAGAATCAATCCAACTCAAGCATGCTTAACCATGGTGTTTCCCACAAGATTAAGTCCACTTAGCTTGCTATCCCATTTGCTAGACTACATTCTTTTAAAAAACCTTTGATAGACTATAATTCCCGCATGATATCTATGTAAACAAACCAAAAAATTCATTTTTATGCATTACATACTAATTAAATGGAAACATTAAAATACAATTTTGGCAATCAATGTTTATTTGAGTGTTCATGTCAGCCACTAAATGCCCTAGATCAATTTATCCTTATGCCGATCCCTCTTAAGAGATTGATAAGTGCCCTAAATTATGTATGAATGAGATTTGTACTAAATTATGATCAAGTTGTTTAATCATCCAATTGCGGTAAAGTTGTTCTAACATTAACCAATAATCAGATTTTTTTATCATTGAATCATAATAGTTGTTTGGTCATTAAATAATAATCAGATTCTTTCATAATTGAATAGTAATAATGTTGTTGCGATATTAAATAACCAGATTGTTTGGACCCTATAAAGAGATTGTCACTGTAGTGTTTTTAACTGTAATTATAAGGGTTCTATAAATGGGGCCCCATCCTAAGGATATTTGAAGTACACCATTAAGTAAGAGGCGAGATTCCATTAGCAACCCTTAACTTAGACACATAAATACACTCACTCCTACAATAGTATGGAAAGAGGCGATCCACCTAATAGCTTAAGAGGTAAGCTTAGTAGTCTCAAACAAAATCATGGATGTTTAAGCACAGAAGTCTAAACCCTATCAATACAAACCAAATCATTGATCCCAAAGTCAAACTAAGACCCTGGATTTGTAAACCATCAAGAACAATGGGTTTCATGATTGCATTAAAGAGGCAAAGCGTCACAAGGACAGCCTAGACTTGTATTTTTAAGCATTTTTGCTCAAGAATAGATAGCAAGGCCAAGTATCTTGCTTCACTAAATGATGGTTGAACGAAAATGATAACCAAATATGTACAAGTTCTACTATCTCTACAAGCTCCTCTCTATAGGAGAGTTGGAATTTGAAATGACCTCTAGAAGTGTCAAAGACAATAGCTCTGGTCTTACTAAGGTTAACCATAAGCTGCCTAAACTCCCAAATTAGTAAGAGCATGGAATGAGAGGGAGGACGAATAATCCACAAAACATAGCATAGCATCATGAAAGTGAAGTAGAGTACAAGCATCTTAAGCATAAGTGTATTGCCAAAAAAAATCTTCCAGTTCATTAATATAGATAAAGAAGTAACATAGTAACTTCTATTTCTGATCCTAAAAACACTTCTCCAATTTGTTTCCCAGGTTCCATGCATCATATATACCATCGTTCTCACTTACATCAAACTTGATTCCATTGATCTGTGATCCTTCCTCTAACACATGAAATTCTTGTCATCACTTTTCAGAATTTGTGGACAATCCTTTAGGCTGTGTGTCCTTGAAAATTATAACATAGATCAAGGACTCCCTAGAGCCCCCAAATTATTGTCTTCTCCTATACCCTCAACAAATGCCACCATATTCTCAAGTTTTGAGGGCATTCACAGGCCTTATGTCCTTGAACATTAGAAATGGAACAAATTTATCCCACGTAAACCCAAATTATTGTCCTCTACCATACCTTCAATCTACACCATTTCCTCAATACCCAGCATGTCATCTCTTCTCTCATCCAAGTTCCTTATCCGAACCTCATTTTTTATCTCCATCAAATATTCTTCTTAGGCTGATCCAGATATACTTCTTCTAGATATATACTGTCCAAGAATTTATGGTGTAATAATAACGAGGATCCAGGGAACCAAATCCACTAAAAGTTGCCAAAAACTCCAACAGACGTGTGACAAGATTATGGTAAAATGAATGTATAGTACATTTGAAAAAACCTCACATTTAATAGGGTACATTCCCTGAGTATATTTAGCAATTTGATCTTGGACTGCTGACGATTAGTGCTCAAATGAAAACGTGCACCAATCAGCCAACCAAATTTTGAGCTCAGCGGCTGGGGAAGGTCTCCAACAGAGAATGCAGTCTGATGACAGTGAGAATACAATCCCAGAAACACAGAAACTACACCTTTGCAACAAGGAATACACACTGATGGCATTAAGCATGCTATCCTAGCAACACAGAAGCTATACAATAAGTGCAATAGGTGCAAACAATAAGTGCAATAGTCTCACCTCTACATACTTGAGAAGAGGATTTTCCCTACCCAACTGTGGATCAGCCCAAAAGAATACAGTATAACAAATATGGGGTAAGTTTAAAGGCCAGCCTGTTTGGTAGAGCAAACTACAGTGAACATGTGTGGAGATTGAGATTGTGGTGTAACAACTGTTGGATACATTGAGGACGATCCAGGTGTCGTACAGAATAACTTCAACGATTATTGAGATGTATAACAAAATAATAATCCACACAAAAAGCAGTTCAAACAAAAAAAAAACCAATCCCAGAGACAAAACTCATCATCGATAAAGTCTTTAACCTAAATATGAATTCGGTAATGAGGATAAATACTTTACTTTAAAACGAAAAGCAAAATATAACAGCAAATATACACACATTTATTCAGGTCATACTTTCAAGGCTTATCCCATGTTTGAATCTTAATAATGTGGCTACAAACAAGTATGCAATCCCAGAGAAAATTCATCATCTACAAAGTTTTCAAACAAATATATGAGCTTTGCCGTAATCAAGAAAAAGAAATTAAATTATAAAGAAAAGCAAATACGTCCACATTGTATCAAATTCGCTATAAATAAAAAAGTCACCAACCTTTCCTCTCATTTTATGGCAAGAAATTGGAATGAAAAACAGGTGGGCCTCATCGGGATTGTCCGTACGAAAGCTGCTCTCTCGAATGTTCTGAAAAAAATAACCCTCGCTCGAATATTTACCCGTCAATTTCCTCGGCGTTTGATAGAAAGTATTCGGATCTCCGTCGGGATAAATATAAACTTTAAATTTATGTTCCATCTCCGCATAATTCCTGGCAAAAACCTCAGCAGAGTGGAAAACTGAAGTCCCTTTTCGATCAATCTCGCCGCAACCTTTTCCTGCAAAACCTTCCGACTCCTCGTTCTTGGGGGTTTCTGTAAAGGCCTTTACATATCAAAGTTGTGCATATGAACATTTCATTTCTACAGCAATAAGAAATGCCAGATCTGGTAGTATATAAAACTAAAAATTAAACGAGTAGAACAAAATGTTTAGCTTGTTTTAGGGAATAAATTTACCTGGTTATGTTGTTCGATGCGAATGGGTGGAGCGACGACATAATCTGTGCGAAATTGCAGAGATCTGAAAGAGATGAAGATGTAGGCAATGAGGGAAATGGCTAGAACAGAGATTATCCATCGTTGTGCTGAACACATTATTGCAGGGTTGTTGATGCCCATCTATCTTGCTATGATCTTGCTCGCCATTCAGTTTGTGTCTAAAGCGCGAGCATCTACGGCATTAAAATTTTAAAACAGCCGAAAACGGTATGGCCATACTTATATATGAAGAATGAGGGTGCTTTGTTTATTCCAACGGATATTGATGTTTTTTATTGTTTTTTACTCATAAAGTTGTAGAGGGAAAATGAGCACTTTCCTTGAGGTGTTCTCTATAGGCTAATCCAACAACAATAAAGATGCATAGAACTCATTCACGGAATGGTTATCCTCCTAGGAAGACATATTTTGAGTTTATATTAGAAGGCAGAAAAATCATAAGAAATGAAAAAAAGCTAATTATTAGTCCCGCCTATTTATAGGCGGAGACTAATGTTTTCGTCAATTTCAATTAATTTTGCTCTGTAAACTGTGTCAAGCATTTATTCTAAAGTTTATCTTATGGTTTAGAGTAAATTATTTTTTAATTTCATTTTTTTTTCTACTTTTAGATTTTTCTGATTGGTAGGATACTTTTTCTGGAATTTTTTCTTACGAATGAAAAGGGATGCAAGACCATTCCAGCATCGGTAGTCGTTAGATTTTTTTTTAATTTTCCATTGTCGTTTTCTCTTTATGCTCACTTACCGAGGAAAGTCCATAGACTGGCGTGGTGAAAGGAGAGCACTTAATAAAATATTTAAATTTTTAACTTTTAAGATTTAGAACTTTATATTATTTTTTTACATACGTATCACATTTTTTTTTATTTTTTTGTCTTCTATGCACATAGAAGGGGAAATTTTTAACTTTTAAGATTTAGAACTTTATATTATTTTTTTACATACGTATCACATTTTTTTTTTTTTTTTTTGTCTTCTATGCACACAGAAGGGATATATTTTCAAGTTTGAGAATAATTTTTTTTAATTTTTTTTTTTTAATTTTCTTTTTTAAAAGCTTTTATTAGTGAAGTAATAAATATAATATATTAATATTCGTTTTATACTTAAAATTTTTAAATAATAAATTAAATGTTTAATATTTTTAAAAGTATATTCTTATTTATTTTAATGATTATTATATAAATAATTAAGTGATTTTGAAATGCATATTATTTAAAAAAGTTAATAATATTATTATTTAATTTTGATAGATATATATAGAAAATAGTAAATTAAATATAATTATTCTTTAATTATATATTTAAAAATTTCACATAAAATATTGTATGTTTTAGATTTTTGAAATTTTGATTTTTATTCATTTTAATAATTATAATATTATAGCATCTATAATATATAATTAAATTATTTTTAAGATATATATTATATGAAAATATTCAATAATATAATATATGAATATGAGTTTTATATAATAAAAATAATAATTATTAATTATATATTTAATATTTTAAAAATATATATTCTTATTTATTTTAATCATAATTACACATATACATACATACATACATACATGTCATTTTAAGAAATATATTAAATGTAAGTTTTTACTATATATATTTTTAATTATATATTTAAAAAATAATTATTTTTTAGTTATATGAAAAAGATTTTTGAATCTCTTTTATTTTGATTTATTTGAATAGTTATAATATTATAGCATATATAAAATATGATTAAGTGACTTTATATATAATAAAAAATTAGTAATATTATTGTTTCACTTCTAAAAATACAAATAGGTAAATAATTGTAAGTTTATAAGAAAGATAACTATTTTTAAAATAGTAATATGAAAAAAAAAATTATGAATTGATAATTTACTTTTTCAATAGGTTTCATTTCACTTTTAATTTTTTAAGTATTTTGGGTTCACTTATAATTTTTAATATAAAAAATAAAAAATTTGGGTATACTTGGCATATGGATGTTGACTACTACACCTTACATCTATTTCCTCCCTTATTTTCATTGTATTTTTTGTTTTTTACTGTGATTTTTTTAAATATTTTTTTGTATTTTTTAGTTTTTAATTGTGATTGTATTTGTAATTTTAAATGTAAAATAAGCTCTTGAATCTAATAAAAAGTCAAAGAAAGAGACTATTTCGAACAATCAATAAAAAATAAAATGAGAGTCTATAGTCAAACGCAATCAAATAACAATTACACCCCAAAGAGTAATCATAATAGAAGCATATAAATACATTGGAAAATGATAGATTATATCAACTCAAAAAATCAATGAAAGCTAGATTATATCAACTCAAAAAATCAAAGAAAGAGACTCGCCTTCAAACATAAAAAACATTAACAATCAAACAATCAAATTACAATTAATAGTCTAATAACAATCAAACAATCAAATTACAATTAATAGTCACACGAATATTAGCAATTACCGCCTTCAAACAGAAAAAAAAAAAAAAGTAACAATCAAACAATCAAATTACAATTAATAGTCAAACAAATATTAGCAATTACACCTTTTACAATGTAGTGATTAATTTTTAAAATCACATAAAATACACGAATTAATGATAGATACAATCTATAAAAAATAAAAGAGAGAAAATGTATAAAGACCTCTGGACGTATTGTAAGGTAATATAATCCAATGTTGAAAGTCAAGAAAAATAAACCCGATATCTTACCAACACAATTATACAAGACTTATTCACGAGCACCATTTCATTGTTACTGCCATGTATTATCTTAACTCACTGCAAATATAGAAGGGTAATTTTGTGTTTATAGATGTCATTTCCCAAATCTCTATTTTAGCAATTAACACAAGAAATATTATTGGCCTAGAAGAACACGGTACATGTGCAGTAAATACAAACAATTTACATGAAATATTCTTTTGAATACATGATGTATCCATGTTGTTTTATCCTCTCTATTGTTACAAGTTTTCTTCGTATATAGCTGCAATGCAAACTTAACCATTAAGTTCTACACTTTCACAGTATATAAAAACTTAACCATTAAACTCTAGTTTGAGTAATTCTAATTCCTCTATGTCTTTACAATATAGTTAACTATCTCTCACAACAAACATTCCATATTATGCATAGTTTTTGTAAATGCAAATTTTGTGCACTGTTCAATTAAATTCAGAACACGCATGGTATTAGACACCATACTTTCCAAACTATCATTCTACTAGGTTTGATAACTCGTTCTTCGAACACTACAACCACTTATGATTTTAGCACTGAATTTTAGTTGTAAACTATTTCTGAAATTACATTATATGAAAAGAAAAAGTTCCTACTATGTCAAATATAAGCTCACCCAAATTTAAAAATTTATCATATACAATTTTTACATGCTCAAAGTAACTTTATACTACTTAATTGTTCTCAACATTTCACTGCATTGCTAGCATGTTTTTAGCTAAAGGCAGGGACTCATGCTGTCTCACAGCTCTTGTTTTTTTTTTAATTTTATTAATATCAATAGTGTACGATTATTAGAATATTTGTGTACAAGTATTGAATCAATTGTACAAATTTTGTGGTGATCAAAGTGAATGGTTAATAGAGAAATAGGGAAATGTTTTTGGAACGTCAACTAAAAATGACCATCTTGTGCCCCTTGCAAGCCAAAACAATAGTTATAAGCACTTCAGTTGCATACAAAGACAACCAAAAAATATCAAAATTCGATGTACGGTTTAGAAGCTTAGGGTGCATGAAGCTAGCTATAACAATTACTAATACCCTTCTCCTAGAGAGTCAATTTTAATTTTCAATGGTTTATCAAAGGATTTTAGTTCAAGATGATTGAATACAATTGATGAGGGTGGTGGTATGTTTCTTGATTACACAAATCCACCAAGATTCAAACTCTTTAACTTATAATATAAGGATGAAGTCAAGGTCGTGTCATGACAACTTTGACCTCAATGAAAAAAGTATCAACATAAATTTGTGTCACTAGCAATCGCACATTAGTGTGCAATGGGTATGCCGAATAGATGTGGAAGGTCAATTAGGAAAAAAATTGGTCTATTTTTTGCTTACAAGTGCAATACATGAGGTCAATTGGTAGGCCATTTAAAAAATGTTGTTGTTTGTAATATAAAGGTTTCATTGAAGAAGTGATAGCTTCATTTGAATCAACTATGAATCCGCTTATGGAGATCAAAACTTGACTGAAAAGAAAGCCTTTGAACCAGAAAAATAATCAAACTCAATCACAAACAAGCTCATGTTATGTTTGGTATAAGGAGAGGGGGGGGGGAGTGTGAGAGAAAAGATGGGTAAGCGGGTAGATATTTGGGATAGAGATAGAGACAAAGGAGAGGTAAAAAGATGAAGATAGAGTAGAGAGACAGATATATAGAGGTGGAGAGAGATGGAGGAATAAAGAGATAGAGATAAAGGGAGAGATGGAAATAGAGGAAAATAGATATAGCTATATACATTTAAGAAGAGAGAGAGAGAGACACACACGCACACACACACACGGACCGGGGGGGGAGGGGAGATGGAGATATACATGGTGAGATAGTGATGGAGAGATAGAGATATAAGGAGATATAGAGAGAGGGGGAGAGTTAGACAAAATAAGAGAAATAGATAAATAAAGAGGAATATAGATAGAAAAATATACATGGAGAGAGGGAGAGAAAGAGACAAATTGGGGGAGGTAGAGGGAGAGATTGAGAGATAGATGTGGAGATAGGGAGGGAGTGAGTGAGGGAGTGGTGTTGAGAGATAGAGAGACGAGAGAGAGGTAGAATGATTGGTAGGTGAGAAAGGGGGGAGAGATAAGGATAGCAGAGGGTGAGATTAGGATAGAAAGGAGAGATATAGAGATACATATAACTTGGGAAAGCTAGAGGGTGTGAGAGAGATACATATATAGAGAGGGAGATATGGAAGGAGAGAGGATGAGGGATAGGGATATGGTTGCAGTTCTGTAAAATACATTAAAAAATTGTATAGAATAGTGTAGTAATTTTGCCTAATTAAAAAATGTTACAGAATTTTAAGTTTAAATTTATAATAATTTAAAATTAAGCATTTCAATTTTAAATAATGAAAATAAATCATTTTTATGTTTAAGCATTTCAATTTTAAATAATGAAACAATTTAAATCATTTTTATGTTTGAAAATAATATTAAAATTTGAATTAGTCACACATTTCAATATTGATTGTTAAATATTAAAATATATTTATTTAAATTCTAATTCAAATTAAAGTCTAAAATCAATTTAAAGATTTATATTAAATTTTTTAAATTGATTTAATATCAAAAAAAATTGATAATTCGAATATTAGTTTCTTTTATTTAATTAATGAAAACTTTGAAATAAAAAATTAGCTCTCTTATGACTAATGACAAGTCATAACTTGCCTACAATCAAAGACATTTGACTAAAATAAACTTTAAAATTATATAAAAAAATAACATAATATACAAATTTTATCATTACAAGTTTCTTTACCCACTTATTTTGAGATATTGCCTCCTATGCTTACTAAGAAAATCATAAGGGGAAAATGAATAGCACGGATTGGATTTATGCTCTTATATTTCCCATCGTGTCAAATAATATTTGCCTAAGAAATTAACAATTTTTGCTTAAGAATAAGAGATTTGTGGAGCACCAAAAGTTTCCCACTATAAAAGTATTCCTTCACGATGTAAGCATTTATTTTCAAAAAATTGGCGTGTCCATGTGATATGACATTGTCTCAATATTTGGATTATTACAAAGTAAAAATTGTCTTTATTATTAGTAATAATTATTAATAATATAAACAAATTGAATTTAAAATGTAAAAAATTAAAAAAATATGAATGTAAATTATTTTTAAACTTTAAGTTGTACAAATTATTTTTATAATATAAAATATTTTTACATACTGTAAGAATGATTAAGAAATTGATTACATTGGATGCACTTATTGTTGAATTGCAAGTTATCTTCTCTACATACAAAATTTTTTATTATCAACTTTAACAATAGTAGGTTTAATCATCCTTTCTCTTGTTCTCAATAATATTTTTGGATTTTTTCATTTCAAGATGTTGAAGAAATACTTCACTATAATCCAAAAGTAAGT
This sequence comes from Cryptomeria japonica, assembly GCF_030272615.1. Taxonomy (NCBI): domain Eukaryota; kingdom Viridiplantae; phylum Streptophyta; class Pinopsida; order Cupressales; family Cupressaceae; genus Cryptomeria; species Cryptomeria japonica. The sequence goes on from NC_081410.1 coordinate 109,517,028, forward strand.
CTATTGATGGAAACCCTTCTATGACATTTTCAAGAATATGGTCACCCACAATGATAGTAATTAGTGAATTGGTGAACTTTGAAGTATGCGTAAAATTCCTTTGTATTGTCATTGGCTCTCATATTACACCAACATGTCCACAATGTACATACCAATAATTGAAATAAGGTATTATAAATGAAATTAATACTTTAAATAATTATTAAAAAGATGACCAAATTTAAACACAAATTTGGTTACCCTCTACAATCAGGTCTTTAACAACTGATAAATCAAGAACTAATATGACATTGACCATGAAAGATTCCATAGACATATTTTTAGTGTTAGCTCTAAGCATACAATCCTTCTATTAATGTTTGTATAATCTTTTTTATAAAAAAATTAAAGAAATCTAGTTTTTTTAGTGAAAATTTAAGCTAATAAACTATATTATAATTTTTTTGACAGTTATTATTACTTTCATTATTAATTTTTTATTCTTTTATATTATAAATAGTAATAATATACAACTATGTAGATGTAATTATTATACTATAAATATTAAAAATATATATTAATAAATTATTGTTATTACAGTATTTTATTATTATTAATATTTACTCTTTCCCAAACAAAAGATTAACAAGGGAGGCAACGTACAAAAACGTAGTATCGGAATTTACTTATTCAAATAGAGGAGATAAATTATATAAGAAAATGGGAAATTGCTCAACAAGAATCATATGATATTATTGAAAGTATACTCTTTAGAAGGGCAAGCTTTGTCTTCTTTTGTAACAAATGTTTTACTATGTTCATTTTACCTTCATCTAAAGTGCAATTGTGACTTGTCATTAAAGAATGTGTTTTTTCTAAGATTCAAAAAAATATCTTGGAAGTGTGATATATCTAGTAAATTAATATCTTAAACTTCGTATCAATCATCTATCATATTTGGGGATAAATTTGGTTATATAGGTTAGGTCCACAACTCAATCCTACATAATTGTTATTTTTTTTCTTTAACTTGTTTGATTGATCATCATCTACTATGTTGTTTCTACTAATGTAAGAGCTAGTAGTATTTACAAATACCTTAGTAGGGCTATTGTTGTGTCACAAAGGGACATGTTCTCCTCAAACAACTTGCAAATTTTTTTATACAAGATTGAAAACAACACTCTTGATCCATGCATGTGTTCCTAGAATACCCATGTAGAACAATATTATTTTTAGTGCTCCAATTACAATATGTAATGCAAATGATATATGACTATAGCTCTTAGATTAGGGATGTCTAAATTGAGTGCCTTCGATCTAGGGAATAGAAAATAATATCACAACTTTTTGTTTAATTGGTCCTTAAACAGAAAAAAAAATTGGTGAGAGATGGCTAAATTTTTATTAAAAAAAAAAAGGGTTAAGTCCAAGGCCTATGATTAACTCTATAATCACAAACTTGACCCAACTCTAAAAATTATATGGAACAAGGTGGGAAACATGTGTTTAAGAATATGGGTATAGATAGGTGTAATTAGGGTATGGATAAGGTGAATGTATGGATGAAACGATGGATGACTGCATATGGATGTGTGTAAGATATAGGTAGGTGTCATAAGGCAAGGGACCTAATTCTACACAAAATTACACTATTTGTTAATATGTTTATGTATTGAGGCACTCTCCTCAAAATGGAGCCAATACTAAAAGCAAAGAATCGTAGGTATATAAATTTCACCATTACATTATACCCCTACTTTGAGGTGTATGTGAATCCTAAAATGATCATATGCAAAGTATGTAAAGTTCATAAACATGCATGTAAAGTAGACATATAAACATCAAATAATATAAAAAGAGTGGACCCATATAAAGTAATTAATATTGAAAAGATATCATCATGTATTTCCTTGAATATGTGTCCTCCATCACAGCTAAAGATGAATAGTTTTAAGTGTCTATAACTATCTATAAAACTCAACATGAAGTAATATACCCCTACAATTTGTCATATTTATAATACACAAGAAATTTGTTGGTAAACAGATTGGTCTTTCTTTATTTATTTAATCTTGGTACATTATGGCTCACGAAAAGAAAGACAAATTTCCTACCAATCAGTTGGAAAATCATTATATTGATTAACCTTTGAATTAAGGTACAACTCCCTTTAATAAATATTCAATCAGCTCCAAATTACACACAATCAATAGAATGCTTTTCACCAAAAAGCACTAAAAGGTAATTGCATTCACCGGTCAATACGAAATGAACGCAAGCACTGATTCATATATAACTCTTTATATAAAGCCGACAAACTTCACACGTATACTAAAACAAAATGAAAAGCCTTTAAAGATGAAATTCGCTAATAATTTTCTACACACATAGAAAGTATAACGACTCCTTCCTTGAAACAAATTTTCACAGAAATCAAATTCCAAAATATCAAACACACAGATTTGAAATCAAAGAGAAATGTTAACAAGATTTTGATTCATTGATGATCATCCACCTTCTACATACACAAAGTCTTTAGCTAATTCAAAAGATAGTCTTTTCAAAAACTTAGTGAACCTTTACAAAGTCATTACAAAACATATGTATAGGTCGCCAGACCAATAGTTTTTAACTGAAGTAAAATTAACTCGTAAGAGTTAATAGAAAACTACCCTAACTGCATAACCGAAATAAATAAATGACTAAACTCGCTGGTAAACAACTGCCAGCAGTGCTAGTCATGTCGACTGCTCAGTCTGGGTATGATCACTTGGGTTGGCGTTTTGGACAGACACCATCACCGCCTTTGCCACACTCCACTCTTGATGCACCTTCGAAAATCTTGAATTACGGTTACGTGTGGCAAACTGATGTGAATTACTCTTTGCTTCCAGAGCTCCTTCTTCCTCTTCACCATCTGCACTTTGTCCCTGTGCGAGTCCAGGTGATCGAGACAAACTGTGAGCATCAATTCTACTTTGGAAATCCTTGTGAAATCTCCCACAGCCAAGGATTTCTCCACTTTGATTTGTTTAATGTGGCTGCTAAACTGGTTAATCATCTCTGTGGTATCTTCCAGGGTTTTGCTATCTTCTTTAAGCAATTGGACATCCACGCAGTGTAGATCCTTCTGCATGGTCACCCTTAAGGTTGTCAATTCGCCACGCAGACTGGCTGATTCACTATGACCCTGTTCAATAACCTGGTTGCGCCACTCAATACTCTCTTTGCAAATAAACATTACATCCTCATTTAACCCTGGCACTTGATTTTCAGCAAGAAAATTCATCAGACCATAACGCTGAATATCGCGCATCTGATTTGAAATCACTGCCCATTTAGTTTTCTCTTTCTGCCACGAGATTAAGTCAGAATCCAATGCTTTGGTGACTTCATTAGCATCTTTGAAAATCTGGACTAAATCCATTATGTAATTGGTCGCTTGATGCATAATCGAGGTGAGCCATTCTGAGAAAACCTCGGCAATCATCCTGTTTCGCTGAACCTCATCAAAGAATTTCTGATTACCAGGTGATTTTGGGCTAAATGGTCCTAAACTTTGAGACAACGGTAATGGGTTGTTATGTAGAGCATGAATATATTGAGCCATCTGCGATAAATTTTGCTTTAACTTAGCCTTGTCTCTTTCGTCTTTCCAAGTACGAGAGATAATTCGTTTAGTCGAAGTCTCTAGATGTTTTACATCTACGGCTCTGGTTCCGACCCCAAATCAACTCATTCAATAGCATAGTCTGCTTCTGAAGCAATAACAACATCTTTGTCGGACGCGGGTTTGGCAATGTCTGCAGTCCAATGCTTTGTGCTTTCGTCAAAATCAATCATAGCCTCCATTTTTAACTTTTTGGGCTTTGTAGACTTTCCCAGACATTTACTCACAACATCCTCCATTGATACCGAAATAGGAACCACGTTCCTTTTCCTGGTGATTGAATCACTTAACCACTTGCGTGCCAGAGTCAGTTCCTTAAATGGCATGGGTGGAAATCCTGTTGAGGGTGGCAGTGTGGCACTGTCTGCATGAGACTGGATATCAAGCGTCCCTCGATCCTGGAAAGTAGTGTCTACGCCAATTGAAACCTTGTCTGTATCAGAAACAGGGGATGCCATATCGCACAGTGCTTCCTCTGCGTCCAAATCAAGAATGAGATGAGGAGCCGGCAGTTGAAAACTCTTCTTGGACCTTGACCTGGTAATTCGACCACCAATAGAAAGCTCAACCTCGGTGTCAAGTTTCTCTTCTTTAATCCTTGCCTGCCTTTTTCCTGCAACAGAAATGAGAATGTTAGTTAAAATAGAAGTTTTGCTTGCGGTATTCCTCTTCCCACTTTTGCTTCTTGAACTGGTTGTTCTTGTTGGATGAAATCGGTAACTCCTAAGCCAATTTTCTATCTTGCGAATTACGTTGAAGGTGCGTGTCTGAATACTATCCTCCATCTTTTTACTCCAATCCACCTCTGGAAGAGGTTCATTATGTACCCGCTTCAAAAACTCAGAATCAAGTATATCTTCGTCATCAGTGGTGACACATGAAGTGTCCATTGGCAATTTCATGTCATGGATTTGTTTCAAGGTTAACCTGGACCAACTCCTTTTCCTTACTTCAAATTCATCCGAGCAACCCTCCCAATAATCTTCCAACTGAGACACATGATGATTAGGCACCATCTTCTTCACATATTGAGTGATGAAACCTTTACTATCCAAATTATCCCTTTTCACAAAGGTCTTCAAATGAAATCCCTTAAATTCTAGCTCAAGGTTCAGCGCATCAGAGATAGACCTACAGCTGTAATGGCCTAAGTCAATGGGGAAAATTCCACTTGTGTCAAAGTCCTCACCATAATCCTTTGCGACATAGGCAAGCTGACTAGAAACTTCGATCAAAATAAAGGAGTCTGAAACACACCTAGGTAGCCTAAAGGGTTCACCTTTAAACCCTCCAACCCTTAGGTAAGTGAAGTGACTAAACTGTGTAAAGAAACTGCCATAGATATTAACAAGTTCAATGGCTTCTGTAGACATCCTCCTATGCAAGTTATCTTGTAATTCAAAGGTTAACCTCCTGGCAAAAATATCATTCTAGCAGAGATAATCATCAACATGCCCTTTTAAAGTCAAATTAGGATGATACTCATAAATCTTTATGCTTTGAACCCATTTTGCATGGGACAATCCATACCATTCTCTCACACAAGCAAGCATATATAACAGGTACGAAGACATATGAAAGTTTGACATCCCAGGGTAATTACTCAAACCTTCGTGCAACCTTTCCGCGATAATAGTTCCCCAGTCAATGAACTGATTTTTATCTAGAGTGACCTGGATGAAGAAATACATCCAATCCTCCCAATAGAAGGAGTGGGAATTACCCTTTGCTCTGCTCAACAATATTACCAATTCTCGGATTGCAGGAATTAAATGTTCAGGGGTTAGAGGTCGCGGCAACCTTGAGCCTCCTTTTTGGAATTTCAAAAGCCAATTTCGTGCAATAACAGTTCTGTAATACCGCTTTTTCTCGGAGAAAATTCTATAGGATTTTCCAATCGTCCAATCTTCATAGGGTTCCCGATGTCGGATACCCATGGCTGCCATTACTGTCTGTCTATCGATGGATAACAAAACCTCACCATTATTTTTCCTTATGCATCTATTACCCTTGTCATAGTGATTCATACATTCTAGAACTAATTTAGGGCAAGAAGCAGCTGTAGGAAATGTGACCGCTTCTAATAACCCGCTCTGTGCAACTTCTCTCATAATAGGATCTGCGACTGGGTTCCGGGCTCTTTCTAGAAAATCATCTAAATCCAGTTGGACTAATGTTGTATCACCTAATTCTGGTAAAGAGCTTACAAGGGAAGATGAGCTCATTAATTTGGGCAAAGTAGGCCTCATGTTTAGCTCATGATTTTCTCCAATTAACTCAGGCAAAGAAGGAAAGTGGAAACGGAAACAAACAGCTAACAAAATACCCAGATCTTTAAAACAAACTGCAACAATTTAGAAAGTTGTTGGACATACCTTCATCTGTCCTCTGCAAACCCCTATCACAGTCTATTTCTCCCACTCCAAAAACTCCTTCTCAAAACCTTCCCAAGAAAATAATAATCTCGACGTGACATCTACTCAGTTTTAAAGTCGAGAAAATCTTACCCATTATTACCATAAACTGTCTCCCTTACTCTTCGTTCATGTGGCCTTACTCTGAAATGATTGTATCGAAGCATGCCTTAAATGCTAGATCGCTTCACTTCTGACACTACGGATCCTCACACATACTTGCTATAGATGACAAATTTCAAATCATTAGAGAAAGAATATTCCTCTCCTCCATGACCATTAATCATATCTTAATATCTGTGTCGTCACCTCGTGCCAAGTCACATGTCTTCCAAGAAACCTGTACACGGACTCTGAATATTGCGAAACAATCACGACACAAAATTAACATGACAAATCTTGAACTTTGAACTTTGAACCAAAAAGGTTCAAGTTCAAGGTTCAAAGAATGTAAAATGCCGACAAGGACTAGCGAAGACAAAACCGCGCAGAAGGAAAAACATTCAAAACAATGCCCGTTGAACTTTGAACCTTGAACCAAAAAGGTTCAAGTTCAAGGTTCAAGCTCAACATAGTGAAACTTAACAATGGCCAAGTTACATGAGGAAAATTAAGCAAATGACTTGACCAACGGATTAGACAGGCATTACTTCAAAGAAGGACATGTATGGAAAGGAAATTTTATATGGGCCCAACAAAATTATAGGAGAGAGGAAAATAGTATATGAAAAGTAAATGTAAGTTAAGAATGTAAGCATATAATCACATAAAGCAATAGTTGTAAGGAATACATCATGCACAAAGTATATGAATTTCTTGACTAATAATCATGGTAATCCCATGGGTTGGAGATGGTAGCGAGGAATATAAATGTTACCCCTGCTATGGCTAAACAATGGCAATGCAACATTAGTTGCTAAGAGCACCCATGTAAATTTGTAAGGCACTGGAGTGGTATTTATACCCCTATCGTGTGTTAGGATTAAGGTGCCATTAACCTTGTAAATCTTATGTAATTAATTACTCCTAATATTGTTTGGAAATTGGTCATAAGGGGTGGGAGTTTCACTAATGGCAATAAAATTATTTTATTGGACCGGTATTTATTTATTTACTGGCAATTGTAAGTAAATTATTTATGAGCAATGATTATTAGTCAAATTTACCTTGAGGTTGACCACAAGTAAACATGGGGTGCCTAGAATCTATTATTAGAGTATGACATGTGTAAGAGCATACATTATTCTTGGTATCTTACATTTGTAAGAGAATGTGTTGATATTAGATGGTGCATGATATGACAACTTATGTTACACCCAAAATTCTTTAATGGTGTATTTCAACAATTTATAAACAATTATACTAAAAATATTACAAATACATTCAAGTTCAGATGAAAAAAGAATTTCACATACTTCATATTACGTAGAAAATGAACATTCGATCCATCCATCAGCAATACCAGGAGGTGAGTACGTTGCATGGGATTCTCAGTGAATGCATCCACACAATTCTATTCTCAACTTAACAAAAATACATGCAATGAAGGAAGCAGAACAACATGCTCATCAAACTCTTTTATACATAAGTGCTTAATCAAACGGATCCATTAAACTTCGACAAATTAAGAAATAGAGTCTTAATTCATATAAACAAATGAATGCACATGATTTAGAAATACACTCTTTAATGAGATGAAAAGAAGGGGTAGTCTCGTGCTTGTTAAAATGGCAAAACAGACCAATAATGCTTGTCGAGCTAAACAAGAATCAACTAATTGGAAGATAGATAAGGATTCAAACAATGCTCCAAGCTTGACAGAAACAAACTCAGTAGCAACTTAGATCAGTCGCCTTTTCCACTTAATCGAAAAACAAAGATTGGATAGCAAAAATAATGATTACAGAGCACTTTCAAACATCATCATATTTTTTCCCAAATGAAACAACTCCCGCGTATGGCCAAAGTCTACCATAAGTACCACCCGCAGGGTTACTAATGGCAAGGAAGCACGAGCCAAGAAACACCGACACCAATCATGGTAGGGAGGTAACGTCCCTAGCATTATAACAAGAAGACTTACGCCACAAAGATGGTGGGGTTCCCCAACATGCTTGTTGGTGGTCACCAAAATTGAAACCGCCACCAATGCGATACTCGCATAACATAAGCATACCAAATGAAAATGGACATATTCATATTAAAACATGTTCGTTTATCTCGTACATGTGTATAATCCTCAAATAATAAAATAATAATAATCAAACACTGAAGAGGGGCAACAATGTATGTATGTATGCATGTATGTATGTATATATATGTGTATATGTATATATTTATTCACCAAGATATATATGTGTGTATACATATGTGTATATGTATATATTTATTCACCGGGATATATATATGAAATCTTTATATAAGGCATTCTTCTCAATTCATTTTGAACATTACATCTTATGCTAACATTATGATCCAATTCAAGAGCAATTCTTCTTCCTAAAGAGCAAATTTGATTCAAGGAGCTACAAACTACATCAAGGCATCTTCAAATTATGTTTCAATTATGATTTCATGATGGATTTTATGAGATTTATCACGACTTATCCTAAGAGCATTGCATCACTTATTGAAGGTATAATCATCTACATTCAAGCATTCCAATTTTAGATCTAGCCTTGCCCTCAAAAGGCAAGATTTCTAATTCAATTCAAGTTCAATTTATATTTCAATTGGGTTTAATTCCAAACTCAGGGTTTCTCCTAAGGCAAAACCCTATCCACAACACAATTTTCTTTCTTTTGGTGTGCAAGTGACATATTTAGGAGTTGTGAAAGAGAAAATAGGTAGAGAAGACAAAGACAAACTGAATTGGCTTTTGCAGAAGTTTTGAAGACCTCTCAAGACCAAGGCGCTACAAAGGAACCAAGGTGTTCATGAAGGACAAGAGAAGAGTGACTTCAAATCTTCTCTAAACTACTAGGTAAACTGGTGAATCAGAATGGAGGAGTATCGCACCATAATGTTCAACTTTGTCAATCAATCACATGCTACAACTTTATTCTAGTTATTGACTATAGACATGATATTCATCATTCATGCCAAAAGATGAAACATTTGAAATATCATAATTTTGTTGGTCCTACCATGCTCGCGTTAAATTCATTAAATAGGCCTTGGACATTGATAGGCCTCCAAAGAGTAGTGATTTGAATGTTGTGTTGTAAATTCCAAACATTATCATCATCATTTCATCAGAGATTGATTGTTAACTAAGATTCCCAACTAACTTGTCAATGAATGATAGTTGTCACTACTAAATTTGATGAGAACTCTTCATTTGGATGGAGACAAGGAGGTCTTTCATATTTTATAAACTTATACAACTGGTCTAATAGTCTTGCTTGAATAAAAAATATCCATTCAAATTTATGTCATTGTACAAGATCAACGAGTCTTAAGTATGATGAACTTGTGCTAATTCATATATGACTTTGATTCCCTACCACATGTGGTGTTGTCATGCAGCTCAAGTTTTCTAACAGTTGGACAACCTATTTTGAATAATGATTATATCATTCATTTATAGTGAGTCTTAATATCTACATTTCAAAATATCTTTGGATGAAATTAAAGTTAACATTAATAGTTCGGAAATAATTGTAGCCTATAGGAGGAAGATTTTAAGGCATTGAAGCTTCTCATGGTTGTTATAGGAAAATATCAACTTAACCAATTTGCTATGATATTATCTTTCTCTAGAATATGTTGAGAAATATGACTAGGCTAGTTGAAATGATATTGTCATCGTACATACTTCCCTCTTCCATCCCTGCAAGGATGGTCATTATCTTTGAATGTTAAGAATCCAATACAATCATTTTTTATAATGAATTGTTTGAGATGCATGAGTTTCAGAGCAAACTTTTATATGCATTCTTTAGCTTGCATATCTCTTTATCAGATGATCTCCATTTTGGGGATCCTTCAACAAATAGTGTGCTAACATATTCTGCTACAAATCCTTTTCCTTTACAAAGTAGAGAACATTAATCCATGCATAATCAAAGTCTTTTATTGTTGGCACATGTAGTGTAGGAAGATTACTGATTTTCTTCTTGATTTTCTCAACTGTTGTTGTATATTCTTTTTTTCAAAAGAATTTATTTTTCTTGAGAAGTTGTTGAAGAGATTCATGGTCTATACTAGCATTTGTATAAAACTATTTACATATTACAATACCCAAGAAAGCTTGGATCTTTTTTCTATCAAACATATATTCAAAAGCCAAGTTTTTTTCTTTTATATGAAGTTGTACTTCTTGAATGCCATTATTTACAATCATTCCTAATAATTTGCAATTGCTTGTACACCATTGGATTTTATTTATAGATAATACAATTCCAACATTTTTTAGAATATTATAGCATTTTAAATTGTACACCTTTATTAGTGTGTCCGATTTCACACTATCCCAACACCTAGGTTAATATTTCCCTTTCCTCTATGCATTATGGGACCTTTATTGATTCAAATTAATATAATGGATCTTATTCCACTTTATTACATCATAACACTCTTATTTAAGCCATTAATTCTAGATATGCCCTTTATCATTTTATCCTAATTTATATGTAATCCTACCCCAATTTCAACTTCCAAGACACATTTTGCATATCTATACATTATGGTTTGAGCCACCAAGTTGGAATCGATATTAGAACCTCATTATCTCACATTCCTTGAAGGTCAAAAAAAAAATTATTGAGACCAGGACAACCTACCACCATGGTCCTTCACTTTTTTCCCCAAATTTCGGGAGGATAATAAGATGGTCCTACCCTATCCAAATCTAGCTTCATGCAAAAATATATCAAATCTAAGTCAGCGTAAAGGTGATTTTAATTACGAAATCCCTATATAAGGCATCCTTCTCAATTCATTTTGAACATTACATCTTATGCTAAGATTATGATCCAATTCAAGAGCAATTCTTCTTTCTCAAGAGCAAATTTGATTCAAGGAGCAACAAACTACATCAAGACATCTTCAAATTAGGCTTCAATTATGATTTCATGATGGATTTTATGAGATTTATCACGACTTATCCTAAGAGCATTGCATCATTTATTGAAGGTATAATCATCTACATTAAAGCATTTCAATTTTAGATCTAGCCTTGCCCTTAAAAGGCAAGCTTTATAATTCAATTCAAGTAGAATTTCTATTTCAATTAGGGTTAATTCCAAACTCGGGGTTTTTCCCAAGGCAAACCCTTATCCATGACACAATTTCCTTTCTTTTGGTGTGCAAGTGACATATTTAGGAATTGTGAAAGAGGAAACAGATAGAGAAGACAAAGACAAATTGAACTGGCTTTTGCAGAAGTTATGAAGACCCCTTAGGACCAAGGTGTTGGAGGAACCAAGGTGCTCATGAAGGACCAAGGTGAAGTTTTTCCCTAGTCCCAATAATTTTTCTCAATCTTCCAATAGTGGATCCAGTGCATTCCCAATCTGAAAAATATCCCACTTGCTTGTCCAAGAGTTATAGTACCAGGGCAACCTATTACCCCGGTCTCAAAAATTCAACCTAGATTTTTAGCTATAGGTTCTAATTAACTTGTTCTCGTATCTCTGTTTGTGGCTTTGTTTGACATCTGGAACACTCTATTATCATTGTTTGGTTCAATCCTTCATCTTTTTCCCTAGATTTGACATTTAATTTACATCCTTTCAATTGCATTTTCAATTTACATCTAAGAGCTTGTAAGTTTTAGAAAGGTATTGGAGTTGTTTGTTGAAGGGATAAAAATAATAATTTGAGTGGGGATGCAATGCAATTACTCACACACTTTGGAAAACAAGAAACCAATTTAAGTGTTCTATTTCTTGTCTTATTGTCTCAATGGTGCCAAGATCTGCAATAGAGATTGTTGTAGACTGGTAAAATAATAGTTTGATTCAAATTTAATATTGTAATCCCAAAGTACTAAGAACAAATAAGTGAATTTAATCAACCACCTAATTCTATGAGCAAAAGGAGTTAAACACAAGTTTCTATGATAAACTAGATTTAGTGATAAACACGCTAGTAAATCTCGCAACTAAAATCACACGTAACTGAAATCAAAATAAACTAGCACATATCACACATCTAAAAAAAAATAGATCATTGGGTAACATTCTACGGATGGCAAACGTACATTCATTGAATTTGGCTACATTCATCATCATTAACACTGGCCTCCTATTAATACAGTCCTCCTTCTTGCCATAATCTTCTGGAAAGGGGATCATAAGCCTTTCATCTATACTACCAATAGTTATCTCACAAAGGCCTAAAAATTCCTTCTTAAAAAGCATTTCTCCAAGGAGAATTACCTCATTTTTGTAAATACCTGCTCGCAGCAAGATGGTCAAGAATTCCGCAGGGATGTCACAATTTACCTTGTAGCAAAAATCTCGACTGAAGTGTTCTTCCCCCATGATTACTTCGATTTCCTTGAGGGTGAAGTTGTCAACATCCTTGAGGAACCTATACCATCTTTTTGCCTTAATTTCACTACGAAAAGCCATGAGCCTGTTATCACTAGCTGATACCAGTTTGATATTCGACTCCATTGATAGAGTACTCAACACAAATCTTGAATCATTCCTTGGAAAAATACATCCTACATACCAATGTATATAAAGAGAAAATCCAAGTACTAATTGTAGAGAACCATCAATTCATATGATTGCTAGTGAGGTGGATCCTACATAATTACGCCAGAGTCGCTTGATGTACTCATTAATTATACTCCCTCCGTCATTTAAAATAATTATTACCCCATCGTTCTGCAGAAATCGATTTCTAAGACTAGCCTAAGGCTTAGTTTGGATAAATTAATGTATATATACATACATATATGTGTGTGTGTGTGCACACACACACACACACACACACATATATATATTTATATAGGTATGTATATATACATGTATGTATATATACATGTATGTATATGCATATATGCATATAAATATACATAGGTATGTATATATACATGTATATATATATATACATATATGTATGTATATGTATATGTATACATGTATATATATATATATATATATATATGTATATATATATATAAATATATATTTATTTAAATATTAATATGTATATATGCAGGTCTTAGAAGATCTGAGAAAATATACATTTGTGTATATATATGAATATGTTGATACATATGTATATATATTTATTTATGTATATACTGTAGCGTAAGAAATTAGGATTCATCAAAATAAGATATATCAATCAAAACGTAAAACATGATAGCTCAATCAAAGAAATACTCATTGCAATGAACCTAATTCTAAAGCACATTCAATGAAGGTATGAAAATGAAGCATTCAAAAGAAAACATTATGCAAACCAGATTCAAGATTGAATACTCCTTCCATGCGGCTCCATTGTTGTTCTTTCCTCTTCAATAATTTTGTGGATCTCACCTACAAGTGCTCACACAATTGAAAGCAAAAAGGCTCAAGAGTACTAGAAACGAAAGTTCAGTAAAAATTCGAGATTCATGAAGGGATTGATTGAAGAAAATTATCCAATTTATAGAGAAATTGGAGAAATCACAAAATTGGCATGATGCAATTCAAATGGAAATTGCAAATCAATATGACAAATTATGACAAATTATGCACTTTCCATGCACAATTTGATTGATTGACAATTTGATGACAAATTATGACACATTCTATGTCAAAATTGATTGATTGTCAATTATGACAATTTATGACAAATTGAAATGTCATTCCCATAGAATTAGGAGATGAAATAGGAGGGAAAAGAAATTAGAAATTTGAGAAATTAGAAAATTGAAATTGATGAAAATTAGGAAATTGGAATTAGAAATTGATGAAAAATAGGATTTAGGAATTAGTGAATTAATTAATAATTTTTCATTTATTAATCAATTCACAAAGAAGAATAATTAGCCAATTAAATAAAGATTTAATTGTAATAAGAAGACTTAGGATTAACAAGTAATTTAGTAATCCTAGAGGAAGAAATGGCGAATTAGGTTAAATGACTAAATCATAAAACCCTAGAAGACGAATTAGAAATGCGAAAATGACAATTAGGTCTTGATTGAAGATAATTAATGTCATGACTTGATTTTGATAAATGACCAATGCGATAAATGATTTGATTGAGAAATACGCCAATTGACATGATTTGATCCAAATTGACACAATTGAGACAGATAATGATTGATAGTGAAATGATGACAAATCGGTCGCAAAATGACAAGATTGACAAAAGGACAAGGATCGACAACAAAATGGATTGCAAGATGACAAGATTAGACATGACCACGATCAATGACAAATTGATCGTAAAACGACAAGATTGAAGGATTGATGATAAATCGACAAGATTGATAAGAGGACAACGATCGATGACAAATTGATCGTAAGATTGACAGGATCGATAAGAGGACAAAACCCTAATTAGGATTGACAATGTCCAAAATGATGAGATTGATGATAAGATTGATAAAAGAACAATGATTGATAAGAGGACAACGATCGATGACAAATCGATCGCAAGATTGACAGGATTGAAGGATTGATGACAAATGAATACACACATTGATGCGACAGGATAAAATTGATCAAAATCATGACTGGATAATGTTGTCGAGAAGACCAAATTTGAGGACGAGATGATTGAAGAAAGTAGAAGAATGACTCAATGTTTGCAAATGATAAAAATCAAGTGCGTGACATAGGAGAAATGTTAATGCGACGCAAAAACCTAAAATGAGGCAATGCGCAAATGTTAAAGTATGACCTTGCAAGCGTTGACCATTTTTGGGTGTCTACATTTTGCCCCTCTTTGAGACAATGCGATTCTGAGCGTTGTTTCAAAGAACAATAACAAAAAATGCCCCAGACAACGATAATGACATATGCATGCCCCCTCGAGGAATTGGCCGGAAACATATAGAAAAGAGGCCAATTGATCGATAAAAATGATAGAAAATGATAGGATCAAACAGACTGACAATCGAAGATCGGATGCATGATAGACAAGCAATTTAAGGAGCACAAGACCGCGACCAACATAAGATGGAGAGGACGCACGTCCATCTATGCAATGACAAAGAGCTATAAATGGGACCAAGAGGGTGAAAATGACTCATTTGCACTAGCTAAAGAGGAGGATTTGTTGCTCTGGACAAGGACACTTGCAGACAGATGGCGAACATTCCAACGGCGGATCACCTTGGAGAACGTGTACGCACATTCAGACGACTGGACGATGCAGGAGCAGCGGTATGTATCTCGAAAACCCATGTTTTTGATTTCATGAATTTTGATGGCTTACGGGACATTGCGGGACCCACAAGGGACACCAAAATGGACATCTGCGCTTGTGTCATCTAAACCTGCGCTTGTGTATGATGTTTTGCGCTTGTGTAGGAAGACACAAGCGCAATTCACCTGACACAAGCGCAATTTATCTTACACAAGCGCAAGAGTTGAAAAATGACTCACTTTTGATTGGAAATGGCATGCAAAGGACCTGACAAGGGGGGGGGTGGGTAGGATAGGCCAATGTAGATGAAAAACACCCCAATTTGGACATGAAAATGAGGAAATGCAACCCGTAGGAGCAAACCCTAAAACTGACAAAATGATGCCCCGATTGTGATGCAGAGTCGACAATATCCATTGATCGCACGGGAGAATCGACCGGACTGTTTCATGCTACGACATAGACTCAGGAGCACAGAGAGAGACACATTAGCTGGACTGGGATTGTATTACATCACATATATGCTCGAGATTAGGGCAAACACAGGATTGCTTACCGCATTGGCAGAGCGATGGCATTCGGAGACTTCCTCATTCCATTTGGCGACTGGTGAGGCGACAGTGACTCTAGAGGATGTATGGCGCATCCTCCGCATTCCTATACATGGGGAGATGATAGAGTACGACCCAGTGACAGGGAGAGACGCGTTATGCAGACTGTTTGAGTGTGACGCAGAGGATCTAGACATTGTCGAGAGGGAGATTCGGTGGGAGACTATGGCAGCCGAGTATGAGCAGCGATGTGTGGTGATAGCAGTGGTGATAGCATGTCTTCTAGCAGGTGACAGATGAGGACATGGATTCCCTATTGGTTGGGGAAGAGTATTAGAGCAGATAGTGACAGAGGGGACAGTGTACGCATGGGGACCATGTGTGTTGGCGATGTTGTATTTCCAGCTACATCAGATAGCGTATCAGGGAGTTCAGACTCTGAGCTGTGGAGTGACATTACTTCAGGTATGGGCATTTGAGCATATTGCCATATGTCGGCCGATTACAGATAGACAGGTTGTACCACACCGACCATATGTGTACAGCTATGGTGGAGCACTGAGACAGGGTCCATTTGGATACATATTATACTGGCGACATGAGCTAGACAGACTTAGGGAGTTCATATGGAGGCCATATCTAGATTGCCCCAGATGGTCAGATGATCATGAGGAGTTACCATACTGCAGACAGGAGAGGTACTTGATTGGGCGACCAGTGAACCGCCAGAGAGTGATTGAGTTATACCTTCCAGAGAGAGTTCGGCGACAGTTTGGAGAGACACAGGATGTTCCTTGGAGGACTGCATGCTTTGCTCGATCTCACCGAGAGACGAGTCAGTGGGGTAGTATGATGCAGCCACGTATAGCATATGCCGACTTTGCACAGTTACAGCAGAGACAGTGGGATTGGATGTCAGATGTGGTAGATGCTGGGACTACAGAGGAGTATGAGACATGGTTCGCACAGCAACGGCCAGTGCCTTTGACCGATCCGGATATTCCAGTACCGAGGAGACAGGAGGACTTCCCACTCACAGGAGAGGAGAGAGATGATGAGGACGAGGAGGATGACGAGGCTGATGAGGATGAGGGTGATGGAGAGGAGGACGGAGCTGATGGAGGTGATGGGGAGGATGAGGGAGATGATGGTGGGGAGGATGATGAGGAGCCAGACACAGCGGATCAGGAGACTTTGCAGGATATTCCCATAGAGCCAGAGATAGCTAGGACAGAGGAGATAGACATGTACCGGGCTACCATAGCGAGCCAACAGGATTATATTGCAACATTGGAGAGACAGCATGAGCAGTTCAGAGCGGAGATAGCCAGATTCATAGAGGCTCGGGATACAGCCATAGTTCAGGCACAGCGAGAGGGACAGAGAGTCGCTGAGTTCATTGGGTCGATTAGGGATGCCAGTGCACGGGAGATGGCACAGATGCTAGTAGAGACCGGCGAGGAGAGACTGTACTAGAGGACACTATATGAGGGTGCAGTTCCACCGGAGCGGAGAGCACCTTCATATCGGGCACGATCGAGGACAGAGAGTAGGTCACGCTCTCGGAGGTCATTGAGCAGCATAGGAGGGAGTGGACCGATGAGACCACCGCAGCCAGGACCAGGACCAGGTACATCATCTGCGAGACATGGCAGGGATGAGGAGGACAGAGGGAGCACCCAGTGACAGAGGCACGTGCTCCATATGACAGACAGTGGACATTATGTAGTTTGACATTATGTAGTCAGCCTGCGGGCCATACTTAGGACAGACAGTCCGATTTTGTACTCTGACATGATTGTGATATGTGATATGATATGCATCGATATGACGGGATGCAATGTGTTATGACTGATGTTTTTTTTTTGTTGCATGTATGGATGACTTATGCACTAGTTTATGAACATGTATGGATGCATTTTTATGTATTTTGGATGTATTTATAATATGAAATGTATAAAATGCGTGATGTAATGTGTAATGGAATGCAAATGTATTGACCAAATGTATGCAGGACACAATATGGTTTTGGATATCGGAGCACTAGACCGAACTGACTATCCGACCGGACGGAAGAAGTGGTAGTAAGAAGAAATAAGACAGAGGACAATTAGAGATGATGAAAATTTGCTTTCAGTAATGCACTTTGTAGGTGAGAACCTTTATTTTTATTTAGCAAAATGGATGCGTAGCATCATGGCATTGAAGGCCAGAGCTGAAATGACACCCGATTTGCAAAAGACAGACACATCACAGACAAACGACAATCACAATCAAAAAAGAAAAGGATCATGAGCCATCCCGGTTACTCTAAATCACTCAGTGACATCATCGAGCAACATAGGGACATGATCGAAGCCAAAGATAAATGAATAAAAAGAGAAGACTCACAAATTCAAGCAAATCAAACAAACATCTTGATCTTTATTGTCAAAAGTTGAACGTGCTGATAGGACGATCATGCTGTCTGGTTTCAGGAAATGTGGTATCCCGTCTAAGACAGGACACAGTCTGGTTTCGAGTATACCACACCCTGTATAAGACCCATGATAATGTGACAAGGACAAATGATTTTCGATGCTGATATTCGATTGATATGATAATTTTGATCAGGTTGGAATGTCTGAGTTGATTGAAAAGGTTCATCTGGTTAAAGCATGATTTCATTAAAGCATAGTGTTTGATTGCGAGTGTCATTGGAGGAATGCTCAGTGATCTGTCGATGCACAAAAGGGATAATTATTGCAAAAATGCATGTTTTTGGTTTTTTGGAGTTTTACAATTTTTTTTGTTTTTTTTAGTTCATTTTTTTTCAGGACTTTATTTGATTTTTAGAATTTTTTCAGGACATTTTTCGATTTTTATGGATTTCTTCAGGACATTTTTGAAATTTTTAGAATTTTTTTTTTTTTCAATTTTTTTGACTTTTTTCAGGACATTTTTCAATTTTTATGACTTTCTTCAGGACATTTTTCAATTTTTTTGACTTTTTTTCAGGACATTTTTTCAATTTTTATGACTTTTTCAGGACATTTTTGGATTTTTATGAATTTTTTCAGGACATTTTGAGATTTTTATGGATTTTTTTCAGGACATTTTTCGATTTTTACGGATTTTTTCAGGACATTTTGCCATTTTTATGCTCTAGTGATTGATCATGACGAGGGAAAAACACCCAATGCGCACTTGAAAAACACATAAACCAGGACCAAAACATATGTACAAGACACTGGAATAAGCAAGACAGTGATGTTGACCAATAACAGGTTTGGAATAAAACATTGGGTTGAGTGAACAATAAGCATGATAACTGGCCGAGAGAAAGCATGGCGAGAAGTCATGATAGATGACGGAGCAATAATCTCATTACTCATGGCGCCTGATTGCCAGGTTTTCACCATGGTACTTGCCCAAAGCGCCTGTTTGCCAGGTTTTCACTAGAGGGCGAATCATTTATTTTTTTGCTTTTTTTCTTTTTTCATTTTTTTTTTTGTATTTTTTCATTTTTTTTTTGTTTTTTTTTTTGCATTTTTTCATTTTTTTTTTTTTTTTGTATTTTTTTTGGATTTTGACTTTTTCAAGAGAAGATGGACACACAATATGGGATGGAAGAAGGACTCAAGCGTCTTTTTTGTTTGGATAGTAGCCTTGAAAGAAAATGGACCATGACCTTTAAAAGTATGCTCAAAGACGTTGGTAGGATAAGGACATGAAAAATGAGATGAAACTAAGGCGACGATTTATGCAAAAGATTGGACCAGAGGGATCGAAGGATGGAAAATATGCATTGGATAATAGGTAGGGTATTGGAAGAATTGGGCTTCACTGGATAGAAATGTAGGCAAGATCGACATTGGCACACACCTTGAGGGGTGATGGACTAATGGAGGAAAAATGTATTTTGGATATTGAGATTTTGATGGAAGAAAGGCTTGGGATTTTGGGACATAAGGGCCCAAAATAGATGAAGAAGGTGATGGAGAAATAGACTTGGAAGGTTTGGATGGAGGAATAGCAATTTTGGATGCCAAGTTGGATGTTTCTTTAGGCTTTTGTGCTTCAAGGAGCTTCTTAGGGATCCACATGGTTTTTGATTTTTCATGCTTTTGTGGTTCCTTGGCGTGCATTGCTTGCACAAGGGATTTAGGAACCCATATATATTTTGACCTTGCTTTATTTTTCTCAGTGGGCCTTTGTGGCCTTTTTGATTTTTCTTTTTCTTTATAGATCAATTTGTTCTTTGTTTTGACATGTCGATTATATTGGACATGTTGATCCTTGGTTACATGTGGATTTCTAGACTTATGATGCTTATACTTGGCATCCAAATTGCTTGGAGGGGGAAAGGAATGTTGGTGTGGATGGGAATGATATGGAGGCCTGTGGGATGGATGGAAGGTTCTCCAAGATGTGTGCCTTTGCTGATGTTGCATAGGAGATGGAGGGATATAGGGACCTAGAATGGATGGAAGCGATGATGGGGAAGGTGGACATTTGGATTTTGACTTTGAAGGGATACCAACGCCTTGAGTGTGAGCTCTGTAGCCATGACCATTAGTATACTCTTTGATATGGAAGGGTTCTTGCTTGTGAAGGTCTACCCCTTTGCCTTTATCAATATTTTGACTAATAGGATACTCTTTTCTTTGGGAAGAAGACGCGAGTCCATTATGAGGTGGATGTGATATGAGAGAAATAATGAGATCTTGAAGTGGATCGGATTGCACCAAAGTGGAAGAACCCATTGTTAATGTCAGGGGTTCATGAACATCTTGCACTGCCACGTTAGAATCATGAGGGGGACTAGGATTGTGTAGTAGACATGGTTCAATGACAGGCTCTTCAAGAGATGGAATGGGAGAAATAATGGGATCCTCAAAAGAAATGGGATCTTGGGGTGGACACGGAGGATTAGGACATGGAGATGGAGGAACAAGTGGATCTTGTGGAGGATCTGAAGGAATAATTTGATCTTGACAAGGAGGAAGATCATTGGATTCCTCTTTAAAGATGCTTTGCTCTTGACTTTCAATGGGATCATCGGAAAGGATGGAAGGGATATCTTGATCTTTCTGAGGAAGTGGAATGTCAATGGGATTTGAAAGGACATTATGTTCATGAAATGGAAGGGGATCGTTTGGGATTGGATGGACTGGAATATCTTGATCTTGCTCAGGGAGTGGAATGTCAATAGGACTTTGGATAGGATGGACAAGAATAGGGGAATCATCATGAGTGTTTGGGAAGATGGGATCGTGGTCAACAATTGGATGGGGTGATAAGGTTTCAGGATCTTGATCTTGATTTGCTTTAGGACTCATTTCTTCGTGCTCTAAATTATCCTCTTGACATGAGGCTGGACTTTGGATATGCATGGAGGATTCTGACAAGGGATCAATGTTTTGGGATGAAGGAAATGCACTTTGAACATTTGTAAGATCAGACATTCCAATCGTAAAGCTTTCTTGCATCTTAGATTTGGATCCACTTTTTGGTATTTGAGGAATCACTTCTTGTTGAGGGACACCTGTCATCAACATTTGTGTGGCCTTCATTTGATCTGGTGTTAAAGGTGTTGCATTAAACAATGGATTGTTTATTATTTTGAATGTGGACTTTTGAGGAATAGTCACTGTCAATGCCTTTGAAGCACGTTTACTCATCAAGGTGGGTTGGGTTTCTTGTTGCACATGTTCTTCATTTGGGTGCGGAAAGAAACTTAACAACTCACCACCTTGTTGTTTTTGCACATTAATTTGCTTACTTGAGGAGGTCACATTACTCATCATGTCAAGATATTTTTGTGGGAACCTCTTAAAGAGCTTATTCAGGAATTTATCCATCTTTTTTGTCAACTTTGGATCCTTAAGGTACATAACAACATCATCAGAGACATCGAAATCGGATGAAGAGTCTGGTTGGACATTTGGATTTGTTTCTTGGTGAATGCCTTGATCTGAACCAAATCCTTGAGATAGAGTTGGTTCTTCATACAATGTTTGTATTTCCTATTGCAAGCTAGACTGATTCCAATCGAAAGGTGCATTTCCTCTTGGAGTTGGTGGAACACTCCCATGTCGTGGTTTCATAGGTACAAACACTGGTTCGTATAATAGACGTGGTCCAAGTTGAACCATTCCATATGGTGGTAGAGATGTGTTTAATGAACCTTCAACTTGCACTGTTTGACTAGTTTGAAACTGCGAATTTACTATGTTATCCATGGATTGATACATTGGTTCACTCATCTTCTTAGATCTTGATCTTGTCTCAACAGGCATGTCACTTATGCAAATGCAATGTTTTTTGGAATTTTCAAGGATAATGTATGATATGCAACTAAATGCAAACTAGATAGACGAGCATGCAATCTATGTTTTTGGTTGTTTTGAAGATTTTGACAAACTTTTGAAATGCAAATCTAAAAAGAGACCCTTAGGAAATTGAAATGATACCTAGACCTCAAAGAACAAAAGGACCAAGTGACAAAAGGACAAATTGACAATGTCTCACCTATATGCTTGGATACTAAGCTAGGTTTGACGAAATGATATTGATGACAAAAAGGACAAAAGACTTGATGAGGTCTAGACTTCTTAACAATGACTTGGGGTTTATCAAAGATTTGGATTGCTTAAGTATGACAAGACCTAGGTTTTGAGACTATATGCGAAAGGATAATTAATATGTATATGATCTTAATATGATATGATAATGACTTAGGTTTAATGAAGAGACTTGGGCTATGCAAATGCAAATGTATGACAATGTCAACCTAAGATGAAACCTAAGGTTTAATTATGAAATGATATTGCTCTTATGCAAGAGGACTCATGTAAATGGATGACTTTTATTGATATGCAAAAGAAGTATGACTTAGATGAAACCTAACCTTGATACTTGATAATGACTTTGAAAAATGCAACCTAGGATGAACCTAAATGTAAGTGACATAAGAGTTGAGACAAGTTTTTGAACATTGTTGGATAACCATGCTTTAGGAATATGATCTTTGAATCTTGTTGAATGTTTGTTGGATGAATGTCTTTGGTGTTTGATCTTATGTTAGATCAATGTGTTTTGCTTTTTGCAATGGGATAACATTCAACTTTTGACAATCAAAGAATACAAGGTATTGCAACTTGGACTCAAGACAATCATGCTCATTTCCACATTCCTTAGGGTAGGCAAAGACATTAGGTACTTGAGAGGTAGACTCATTATGAGATTCAAGGAGAATACATAGATGCTTGACCCCACGGGCTCCCCTCCACGGCACTCACTTCTCAGGGCAGCCAAGCATCAGTCCCCATGGAATCTCCCCATGGCGAACTTAGTATCTCTTCCAAGTATCCGAATTTGTCCTTCTCAAGCAACTAGAAGGGTTTTTGGCCTCTAAAAACAAGGTATGTAGTAAGGATTTCTGTTAAGCATTACTCCTTGATGTCATGCAAGCATGATTGAGACATTAAGCCCATCAAGATACCAAACAAATGTAGTCGCGCAAGCACGATTTAGACCAAGAGGCCCTACTTAGATGTTGATATGAGAAAGAGTTCAAGGGGCATCACTTCCCAAGTAACTGCAATTCCCACGTAACACTTCCTTCAAAGCTTTCACTCATCAGGTATTTGTTTATAGTGAGTTAGAATGCCCAGGAATTCTAGCCGTACTCACTTTGGGTCGTTCCCTTCTCACGATTATCACTCGCTTGCTAAAGCAAAGTGGTCGGGAAGGCAGGCCCTCTAATGGAGACAAACAATCAACAACACAAGCATGGTATTGAAGATCTGGATTTCTGATCACCCTATAAAGGATGAGAGCATACTCTCCTACTCCAATGTCATACTTAACAAACAAAGCAAACAAGGGTTCATTTCCACCTACTTATAAATCACTAAATGCCTAATTAAAAATCTCAAACACACGATTTGGTTGTTTCTCCAAGGCAACCTGCAAAACACATGTCAGAAGTTTGATTTGTAGTCTTTGACCATCGAATCTGCATAACACACGTTAGTAATTTGATTTTTAGTCTTTTTCATGCGTAAGCCAAGATCCTGCACAAATAATCAGTACCAAAATCCAAAACACAGAAAACAGAATGCAAAAACATCAAAAATTTCAAAGAAACTGCATTTTTTTACCCTCTGATCTGGACTTTACACAGGCGCAGAAGTAATGACACAGGCGCAAGTTGTCAAACACAAGCGCAGAATGTCTTGACATAGGCGCAAGACTCTTCAACACAGGCGCAAGATGCTTAACACAGGCGCAGAAGTGTCCAGAATACCCTGCACGGCCCTGTTTTTGAGTTTTTGACCTGCAAATCAGCTTAGAAGCACTCCAAAACACAGTAAGATGGTTAGAAGGTTAGTTTTCACGTCGGGTTCACCATTTAATGTAGCGTAAGAAATTAGGATTCATCAAAATAAGATATATCAATCAAAACGTAAAACATGATAGCTCAATCAAAGAAATACTCATTGCAATGAACCTAATTCTAAAGCACATTCAATGAAGGTATGAAAATGAAGCATTCAAAAGAAAACATTATGCAAACCAGATTCAAGATTGAATACTCCTTCCATGCGGCTCCATTGTTGTTCTTTCCTCTTCAATAATTTTGTGGATCTCACCTACAAGTGCTCACACAATTGAAAGCAAAAAGGCTCAAGAGTACTAGAAACGAAAGTTCAGTAAAAATTCGAGATTCATGAAGGGATTGATTGAAGAAAATTATCCAATTTATAGAGAAATTGGAGAAATCACAAAATTGGCATGATGCAATTCAAATGGAAATTGCAAATCAATATGACAAATTATGACAAATTATGCACTTTCCATGCACAATTTGATTGATTGACAATTTGATGACAAATTATGACACATTCTATGTCAAAATTGATTGATTGTCAATTATGACAATTTATGACAAATTGAAATGTCATTCCCATAGAATTAGGAGATGAAATAGGAGGGAAAAGAAATTAGAAATTTGAGAAATTAGAAAATTGAAATTGATGAAAATTAGGAAATTGGAATTAGAAATTGATGAAAAATAGGATTTAGGAATTAGTGAATTAATTAATAATTTTTCATTTATTAATCAATTCACAAAGAAGAATAATTAGCCAATTAAATAAAGATTTAATTGTAATAAGAAGACTTAGGATTAACAAGTAATTTAGTAATCCTAGAGGAAGAAATGGCGAATTAGGTTAAATGACTAAATCATAAAACCCTAGAAGACGAATTAGAAATGCGAAAATGACAATTAGGTCTTGATTGAAGATAATTAATGTCATGACTTGATTTTGATAAATGACCAATGCGATAAATGATTTGATTGAGAAATACGCCAATTGACATGATTTGATCCAAATTGACACAATTGAGACAGATAATGATTGATAGTGAAATGATGACAAATCGGTCGCAAAATGACAAGATTGACAAAAGGACAAGGATCGACAACAAAATGGATTGCAAGATGACAAGATTAGACATGACCACGATCAATGACAAATTGATCGTAAAACGACAAGATTGAAGGATTGATGATAAATCGACAAGATTGATAAGAGGACAACGATCGATGACAAATTGATCGTAAGATTGACAGGATCAATAAGAGGACAAAACCCTAATTAGGATTGACAATGTCCAAAATGATGAGATTGATGATAAGATTGATAAAAGAACAATGATTGATAAGAGGACAACGATCGATGACAAATCGATCGCAAGATTGACAGGATTGAAGGATTGATGACAAATGAATACACACATTGATGCGACAGGATAAAATTGATCAAAATCATGACTGGATAATGTTGTCGAGAAGAACAAATTTGAGGACGAGATGATTGAAGAAAGTAGAAGAATGACTCAATGTTTGCAAATGATAAAAATCAAGTGCGTGACATAGGAGAAATGTTAATGCGACGCAAAAACCTAAAATGAGGCAATGCGCAAACGTTAAAGTATGACCTTGCAAGCGTTGACCATTTTTGGGTGTCTACATATACATACATATACATATACATGTACAAATACATATACATATACATATACATATACATGTATATGTATATATACATGTATATGTATATATACATATGTATGCATATGTAAATGTATACATATACATACATACATACATACATACATACATACATACATACATACATACATACATATATATATATAAACACACATATACAAATGACGCTATGAGTATTAATCCCAGATCACGACAATTATATATATATATATACGTATATATACGTATATATATATACGTATATATACATACGTATGTATATATATATACATATATATATACATATATATATACGTATATATATATATATATGTATATATATATATACGTATATATATATGTATATATATGTATATATATATATATACATACGTATATATATAAACGCACATATACAAATGACGCTATGAGTATTAATCCCAGATCACGACAATTATCCACAATCAAAAAATAAAGTAGAGGACCCTGCTCAAATCTCCAACTTATCCCTGTTTATACGTAAAATTGAGACTAAAACATAGCAAAGATCTCAGAGATGGATTTGGGACAATCATCTAAAACAGAGAATATTTCTCTACTATCTGAAGTCTATCCCTTACCATCTAACCTTAACAAACCAATCTTCATTCTAAAGAGGGTAGCATGGTTCGCAGGAAGAATCCCCATAGAGGTGCCAAGATTCTGACTCTCAAAGAATAGAAAACCTAAGAAATCTAAACCTTACATCAGGCTCTTAGGACAATATGAAGGGCCCTATCCTAACTTAGAAATCGTCCATCAACCCCTGCATTGGCTAATTCATTCACCCTATAGTTACCTTCTCTGTAGATATGATTGAAGGTTGTTTTCTTGAATACCTTAAGAAGGCTTAGAGCCCTTAATAAAATCGCATTTAACTTCCAATTAGGAAGAAAACCTTTTCTTAGGCCATTTATAATAATAGCCAAGTCCCCTTCAATGGCAAGCTTACTAATACCCATGTTTTGACATAAGAGAAGGCCTTCAACTAAAGATAAAACTTTTGCTTTATTATTGGATTAAATACCTATAGGCTTGGCCAACTTAGCTAATTCCCTTCCAACATCATCATGCAGACAACATCATATCCCTGCAGGACCCAGATTCCCACGAGATGCTCCATCAAAGTTAAGCTTAGCCCACCATTTTGTTGGGACCTTCCATTTGCAAGATTCTCTAAGCTCCTTTTTATTGGAGTTGCTCACTCCTACAAAGGGAGGAATCTTCAAACTTGACCATCTGCCTCTCAATTTCTCATCCTAGTATGTCATCTCAGAAAGTTTACTAGGAAATTTAGATGTCCTGCTATTAAGAGTTTCTACTACTAAGGCCTCAATTTTATTCACCAATTGGAGCCAATACATTTTCATTTCCTTAAAGAGTCTCATATTATGTTCCTTCCAGAGTTCCCAAATTACCAAAGAAGGGGCCAATTTCCATAGACCTCCAAAGAGGGAACGTTGATGAAGAATGGATCATGCCTGAAACATACCTAGAATGGAATTAGGGAAAGCTGAGCTCCATCCTAATTTGTTACATAACCATAGCCAACATCGAGAGGCATAATTGTAATTTAGGAGGATACGATCCTTATCTTCTTCTACCTTCTCACATAAAGGGCATCTAGTGGGGCCCTCAAAGCCTATTTTCCTAAATCTATCCGCAGTAAGAGTCTTATTTTGGAGGGAAAACCACGAGAACAACCCTGCCTTTGGCAAACACATCTTGTCCCAACACAAAACTGAGCGGACAAAAGTGTGTAATGAGAGTTTCTGAATAAGAAGGAGATTATAACCATCTTTAGAGGTGTATTCTCCTGATTTCGATCCATCCCAAACAAGAGTA
The DNA here is from genome assembly GCF_030272615.1 of Cryptomeria japonica. Taxonomy (NCBI): domain Eukaryota; kingdom Viridiplantae; phylum Streptophyta; class Pinopsida; order Cupressales; family Cupressaceae; genus Cryptomeria; species Cryptomeria japonica. The sequence continues at coordinate 109,544,895 of NC_081410.1, forward strand.
TCTAACCCAAGTTGAAGGAGACCTTTCTTGATAGGGAGGTTGCTAGGTAAGTGCTCAAAAAGGCCAATTTGAGTCAAAAGGCCATAAAAGGAAACAAGAGGTATTGTTTGTGTCTGCTCCCGATGTTTTCAATAACAAGTTTAGTTACACTTGATAGCTCTCTCTACAAGTCTTCACCATCAACCTCCCTTTTTGGTGATAGTTAACACCCATGCTCAAACTTACTCCAACTACTCACCTCTCCCATCTACACATTTCTCAATCCCTGGTTATCTTGACATTCAACTTATTGTTTTTAGTGTGCATAGGGCAATTCCAACATGGACATGTAGGGGCAGCAAGGTTTTATTCAATTTTGACTACCAACTTAGTTTAAGGCCCATAGCCCTTAGCCTACTCAATTAACCAACTAAAGGTCAAAACCCCCAAAGGAGGCTACACACTGTCCAAGGTTCCAAATGTCACTTGTTTTACTATTTTAGAATGTTCTCACAAAGTTTCATGAGTTCCAAAGTCCTCCTTGCAATCGGGTTCTTATAAAGTGCGTGTTATGCAGTCAAAGGGCTACTAGCCCGTGGAGGGGTAATTGACACTTTTTTGCTTGTCCTGCTCTACGATGGGTCTCTCCTCCAACAACCTTGTTTTGGATGGTATTTTTAAGGTATATGCTAGTGGATTTTTATGGTTCAGGCCACTGTTAGTGCAAAATGAGGATTGTCCACTATTTGTGGCATAATTGTAGGGTTTGGTAGGGTTTAGACCAAGGAACATAGAGAAATCTTCCCAACTCGACCAATCAAGCCTCCAAACTAGCTTAGAACTTCTGCCACACCAAAATGAAGCCTTCCCCTGCTACTGCCCTGCAAACATAATGCCAAACACTTGGCAAACAACTGAAATGTCACTGTCACTTTTAAAACTGCCCTTTTACCAGTCAATTTGCTGCTACATCTTTGGTCTTGCATGACAAAGAGTTTGAAATAGAAAAATACCTCAATGAGATCTGCCAAAAACTAATCAATATTCCTATTACATTTCCTTCACAGTTACAAGGCTTGGTTAATGCTTTTGAAGCATTCCTTGAGCATTTTGACAACACAATTCACAAAAACAGTGAACTCACTGTTTTGTTTACAAAAATTGTTCAAACTTGCAAATTACAAACTTGTCAACTATTGAAGTTGAATCAAGTTAACATGTAACACTTCTCAGACTCCTTGCTTGGCATTTTTAACACTACAATACATTTGTTTACAAGGATTTGAGTTTTCAAGAAGGTTATTAGTCAAGTTCCCAAAACTTGTCTAATCTTCACTCAAATTTGTCCTCCAAACATACATCTGATTCAAAAAGAAATATTTACACAATTTACGTCCATGAATCAACTTGACCCAATCCATTTTGGTGGGAACCCAGGCCTAGATCAATCAAGTTGTGGTATTTTCCAACTCCAAACCCTTGATAGGGCAACGAGCACACAAAATGGAAGAAATTTTATTACACCAACTTGTAAAGAAAAACCAATACAATGGTCACTTGAGGAGCATTGAATAATCAAAATAAACACTTCCCAAAAGGTACAGTACGGACACAAGTGCTACAGTACGGACTGTTACTCCAAGGAAGGAAAAACCATGGAAAAGAACCAGAATTTCATCTTTCTTATTGAGTTTTCTTAATCATTACAATCACCAACCTTATTCAAGGAAAAGGGCATGATTTATATAGTCCATCCAATTAGTTATCAAGCCCTGTACGGATAGGAGGCTTTCACAACTACATTCTCAAGAAAAACCCCAAAAATGACAACTTTGACAACTTTTTGCAAGCCCAAATGACAACATTTCTTGCTCCAAAAGACATTTTTGACAATATAACCTTGTCAAATTGTCTAAACACCTTAGAAATGCTTAAAAACACTTATAAAACATGTTTCAATGCTTTGGAAAGCATTAGAAGTCCTTTTTGGCAATTTTGCACATTTTTGCCAAAAATTGTCAACTCAAAGCCTGAAAGGCAAAACTTGACCTCTTGAGCCCAAAATGAGATCAAAACCACTAGACAAGACACACAACAACCTAAAACAGTATTATAGACTTGACACAAGATATTAGAAACATGAAATCATTATATACTCAAAAAGGAGAGTTTTGCTCAACTAGGTGCTCCTACACCATTTCTATTCTTCAAGATGTCTTGAAGCTTCAGTTTCTCCATTTCTGGGATATCCACTTGATCTAGAGATTTCCACTCCGAATCCTTAGCTAGATCCTTGTCTATAGGCATTATGTAGTCCCTGACATACTTACTCTATGTGGATTCAAGCACTGATCTAGTAGTCTCTAGATTAGCACTCGTATGTAGTGCCTTGAATCCTCCCCAAGAATCCATCCAAAAAAGGGCTTCATCACCATTACCCAAGTTCCAAGATAATTTATCTAAGATTATTTTTTTGCAATCCAGCATAAAGTTCCAAATGTGAGATCCTTTCATAGGAGAAATTTCCCTAAAGAGGCTAGAATGCTCCCTACCACTAAGATATTTGTGGAATAAGATCTGAGCCCACTTGAGGTGGGGAGATTTAAAACATTATCGAGACTAATTTTTCCCCTAGCGTTCTACTCTAGTCCTTAATATTCTTAATCCCTGTGCCACCTTCTGACCTTGGCCTACAGATCTTATCCCAAGCCATGAGGGAGATCTTCCTCTTATCCCCAGTACCCTGCCAGAAAAAAGACCTTAGATGTTTACTCAACTCTTCCTTTTTGGACTGTGGGAAGTTAATACACGATAATTGATAGATTGGTATTGATGCTAGAACCAATTTAACCATAGTCGCTCTGCCTGCAGAGGATGGCCACTTACCTTTCCAGGTTGCTACCTTCTTCTTAATCCTATCTATCACTGAATCCCATAGATTTGAAGCTCCATTACGCTTATCTAAGGGTAAACCTAGATATTTGCAGGGGAGCCTACCCATATTAAAGTTCAAAACTTTGCAGATGTATTTTTGTAAGCATTCCTTAGTGTTAAAAAAGAAGACTTCAAATTTAGCTGGGTTAATTTCTTGTCTCGAAGCCTTAGAGTAAGAATCTAGGATCTGCTTATAAGCTCTGGCTTCTCCTATATTACTAAGCCCATATAGCATAGTATCATCCACAAATTGTTGGTGCATAGTAGGATCTAAGTTTCTAGTAATTCTTATTCCTGAGATTTGACTACTTTCCCTGGCTCTAGAAATAGCTCTGCCTAGTGATTTCGCCATGATGATGAAAAGGAAAGGGGACAAAGGATATCCTTGTCTTAGACTCCTGGATGAGTTGGAAAATCCCTCTGGAGTACCATTAACTAACACAAACAATTTAGGTGTCGAAATGCATTCAAATATCAAGTTAATACATGAAGAGGAGAACCCAAAGGCTTCTAGGCATTCGCACAGGAATCTCCAATCCACCTTGTCATAGGCCTTTCTAATGTATAGTTTTAAAAGCATTCCAGGGGTTCCATTCTTCTAAACAAAATGAATGGCTTCTTGTGCTATAATAACCCCATCATAAATAGACCTTCCACGAATAAAACTTGTTTGTTCCTCACTAATCAAAAGAGGAAGGAGTTTCTGGAGCCTATTAGCTAAGGTCTTAGTAAAAAGCTTATAGATGGTGTTACATAGTGAAATTGGTCTGAATTCATCAAATTAGTTAGGCTTTTCCTTCTTCAAGATGAGCGCCAAGAAAGTATTGTTGATTTCTTTGAGAATATTACCTGAATTCCTCATACCTTCAAGAGCATCTGTCACCTCCTCCCCTATGAAGGACCAACACTTCTGAAAAAATCCAGTCAGAAAGCCGCCCGAACTAGGGAATTTATCTGGATTCATCTGGATCAGAGCTGATTCTACTTCTAATAAAGAGAATTTTGCAGTAAGACCCTGGGTTTGTTCCTTACTTAGTAATTTAGGTATAAATTTTAGAAACTTGTCTTGGTCTAAACGACAAGGACTCAAATCTATGTTGAGGATTTTGGAAAAAAAATCTACTGCCTCATTGGAGATGAGCTTAGGATATACCACTTCAGAGCCATTAATAATCTTAATCTTAGAGATTAGATATTAATGGATCGCCTAAGTTTGACAGTATTGTGAAATAATTTAGTGTTCTTGTCCCCCTCATCTAGCGACATTTCCTTGGATTTTTGTTTCTAAAAGACCTCCTCTTTTGCTAGAATGTTTTCTTGTTCAGGAAGAAGTTTATTTTCTCTAAGAAACAAAGCTTCATCCATCCCTTTCAACATGACAACTTCATTTACTTCCACTAACTCTGCTTCCCCCTGTGACTTCTTGTCAAATATTTTCCCAAAGTGTTCCCTATTCCACATCATGAGCTTCTGCTTATTTATCTTAAGCTTATTGACCACCTTAAAAATCCTGGACCCGGAGACCTCTGCCTCCTTCCACCATTCCTCTAAAATCCTAAGAATATTATCACCTTTTATGCACATTTGTTCGAACTTGAAAGGACATCTTCTCGGTCCCGAGTCCAAAAGAATGTTAAGTTGAATCGAGAAATGATCTGAGCCTAAAAAGGGTAAGATTGAGGCTTCTAAGGTATAAGGAAAGTTGATGAGACTGCCTGATAAAAAGAATCTATCTAATTTTTCTACGATATTACTAAAACCTAACCTTTTGTTAGTCCAGGTAAAGGCATCCTTAACCATGTTAATCTCTACCAAGCCACTTCGATGGATCTAATCTACAAAGTCTAAAGTAGCTCTAGAGGTTTTGCCTTTGCCTCCTCATTTCTTAGATTGATTAATAATAGCATTGAAGTCACCTCCTATGATACAAGTTTGTTCCTAGATACTACTTATGAATTCCTCAATTTCCTTCCAAACCCTTCTTTTGTCCTCATTTTGAGTTGGTCCATTAACATTAATAATGAGAAAATCTAGTTTATGTTTAAAACTAGTAACTTTGCCACTGATCCAATTGTCATGAGATTCTAATAATGAGAAACCAATATTGCAAGGATCCCTAATCATGGCCAGACCCCCAGAGGCTCCAATGGTCGTTACTCCTATAATATGTCTGAAGCCTAATCATTTACCAAAAGAGGCTAAATCATCTTTATCTAGTTTGGTTTCCTGTAACATAACTAAATCAAAACTATAGGTAGAAAGACAACGTTTTACAATCCGTTGCTTATTAGGGGCATTTAAAACCCTAACATTCCATGAAAACATTTTCATGGTTTTGTGGGAAGGACCTTCCCCTTCTCTGCATGGAACACATCTGTATGTTTAACCTGACCTTCTACTATTCCATCATTAGCCCTTAACTCCGATAGGGACTTCCTGCCTCTCTTCTTACAATGTTTTGCACAATCAAGTGTAACCTTTTCTCCAACCCATTGTTCAATTCCTAATGTTTCAAAAGTATCACCATTTTCTTTGTCATTTAACTCCAATATAAGGGCCTCCATATCCGTGACCTTTAGAGGATTGATAAAATTCATAATTCCTTTCATTAAAAGCCTTCTTTGTAATTCTACCTCTTCTATATCAACTATTTCATCCAATAAATTCTCCAGGATGTCCTCAATAACTAAATCGCATAAATAGTTGATAATGCAATTCACCTCCTTTTCTTTATGATCCAAATCCTCCACTTATTCAACTTTTTCCAATCTACCCGGAACCGCCATCAGGGGGAACCGATTTCTTCCAGACTTCCCCAGGCTTTCACACCAACATCCTGATCAGGAACAGGATTCCAATCCCCTACCTCAACAGCAACTCGACAAACACTGTCATGATTGAGTTCATCCTTATTAGCAATAGGTAAAAAATTTAATCTAGCCATTCCTACCCCCTCATGGGCACAAACTCTCTTCTCCTCCTTTGTGTCAGTATCCCTTCCCACACCATCCGTCAAAATAGCCACATGGGCTAGAAAGGGAGAATAATTCACTCCCTTAGCAGTGTTCTGATCACCCATAATTTCCCCATATTCTACCTCATCAGACTGCCCTGCCGAGGGAAAGCTTTCCTTGATTACAAACCCTCCCTTTTTTCGTATTGAAACAAATATCCAGCTTAAGGTCTTCCCTAGGGTTCTTTTGAAAGGGTAAAACCACTAATATCGGTTTATCTACTAAATCTAGATCTAAAACTCCTCTATAAATATTGGGGTAAATTAAGAAAGTCGACTCCTTAGTTCTAATTTCAATAGGGCTGAGTGAATTAAGATTAATATCCATATTAACTATCAATACACAGTCTAAATACATCCATCCTTTGTTTACCTTAATTCACTCAGACTGTGTATTGATAGTTAATATGGATATTAATCTTCGTCACTAATACATTTGGGGTCAAATTCCGACGGAGGTTTCCGACGGACAAGGAGCATTGTGTGAAATTTTGATTTTTTTTTTTTAAAAAAGCCCGTGTTCGTTGAAATTCTGATGACCTCGAGCATTTTATTAAAAAAAAAAACACAACGCATTTTCATTTTGAAAGCAAACCCAAGCAAGCGGCGACCGTCTTGCCTCCCTGCCCCCCTGCCCCCCCCCCCCCCCCCCCGCCGGAGCTATCTCTGCACAAGCAAGGTAAGGTTTTTTTGGGAAAAAAGGAACTCTTTGTTTTTCAATGAAGGGCAACTAATTTTTTTTCGCAATCAAGGGCAACTGGTTTTTTTTTGCGAATTAATCCATTTTGTGCATATCCTGCGATCTTAAAATTCCATGAAATGACATCTCTTTGAGGTATTCCGTCATATAGTTCACATGTCGTGTGTATGCTACCCCATTTTGCAATTTTTGTTATTGGAGCATTTGCAACTAATTTCTGACAAAAAAACCCCTTTGATTATGCTTTGATGGATGTCCATACCTTGTTCCAAAGCTCCTCTTTTGGCACACATAGGGAGGATGCTAGCAAATGTTGCATTGAGATAAACATGACTGTATTTCATGAGGATTTGAACTCAAAGCATTGGCACTATCACTTATGGCTATATTAGCTTTTTAAGACACTTTCATAGTGCACTTCACCTGTCCTAATAATGGACTATCATGAGATTCTTAAGAATGAAAATACTCCAAACAATCATGCCCTCTATGTTGTCGTTGTGATTTTCAATCATTGTGACTACATGCTTTTCAAGGACCAAGTAGTGTTCTTTTTTCATTGTTCTATTGTGCTTCTCAAGCTGCACCAACATAGTTTTATTTAATGGCTTTGTTTTGATAGTGGTTTCTCCATGGCTTCCACTGTCTTTTTCTTGGCACATTCAATGCATTGTCATCTATCACTACTATTTATTGTCCTTTTTACCTTTATTGAGGTTGTTCTCATACATGTCATTCACTTTGTCTATGAGTATATCTCAACCAATTCACTATTGTAAGTAGAAATAGAAGATTAGTCTCATCTCTTTTACTATTTTAGACCTTCATAGTAATCTTTGCAATATATCATTTCCTTCCAATTATATGGAATAATGATTTTCTTTTTATGGAATGTGATGAAGGCTTGAGTGTGTCTTCTTGAACTCACTTATTATTAGGTCCTCTATGATTACCTTAGATCTTTGTGGCTAAGAATTGTTCTTCATGAACTTATGCTCTTTATTGATTTCTTTTACTACCATTATATTATCCTGAAAAAGGCTTGTTCAATGCCCCCTTAGCATGCATGTGCTCTCTTTGTATTGATCTAGGGATACTCATTAATGTATCTATGGATTTCCCTTATTCACTATGTTGTGACAGTCATTTGCAGATTTGGGACTATCATCTTTCATAATTTGATGTCTTTAAGATGTGGGTACATTGCTTGACAAGAAAAGCTCAAGCATTTGTGAAGTTCAAAGAGTTTAAACTCCTTGTTGAATGGTCATCCAGTTGTTCTCTAAATGCAAAATGCTCAAGTAAATGAGAAATTCACTCAAAATGGTTTATTCACAACTAAAAGAAAACAACTAACCACTACATATATGCATCAACAAAATAGTGTTGTATAGAGACCTAATCATGCCTTCATGGATATGTAGATCAAGTTCCTACATTTTGGACAAAAGCAATTCACACAATAATATATTTGTTGAACACACCCACCACAAAGATTTGGTTATTCAATAATATATTTGTTGTTAACTTTATCATGGAGGATTTGGTTATGCTTGTTACAATCAAGGTTTGACCAAACTAATTCTTAAATATACAAATGAAGAGTGTGGTTGGTTGGTGACTAATTACTCTTTTTAACACCATTTACAAGATCATATCTAAATCAAGTGTCTCAAGAATTAAGCTACTACTAAGAAGATAGTTTGCCTAAAGCAAATGGGTTTCTTGGGTGGCTATTTATTGTAGATAACTTAGTTCCTTCGTGAGAATCAATCAATTTGGAACATGTATAACTCACATTTGTGACATGTCACTAATGCAATTCCTTAGTACTTGTTTGAGTACTATCTCCTCTATTGGTTTCTATCCACTTTTGTGTCCTTCTTAGAACAAATAATAGATTAATGAGAAGGTGGAAAAGGTGGATTCACCTAAGAGGAAGTGGATTTTCCCAATAATATGTTAGATTCTCCCAAGGATGGATGGACTATACACTTGAAAGGTAGATGATTAAGGATGATGACAAGGTGGATTTTCCTTAGAATGATAGGGTTGATTTTCCTAAGAACAAGTAGATTCATGTAAACTAGAGGATACAAATTTGGACAAAATAATGGAAGGAGACTAAATCTAGATAGATTCACCTAAATGGGAGTGTAGTCATCTAAGGATAGGAAAAATTCACCATTTGTGTAAGAAAGATGGATAAGGTAATTGATTTATGTGAAATAGATTCACGTAAGAGAAAGTAGATTCACATAAGGATAGGTGGATTTTCCTACAGATGAAGGGATAAGACTTAACAAAAAGAGGACTTAGGATGATGAAAAGGAGGATTCATTTAAGGATATGGCATATTCACCTAAGGGATAGCGTATTATCCCAAGAATATGGAAAAATTATTGATTGGTGGAATGACATACTAGATCAAGGAATGATACAAGGGTAGATTCACCTAAATATAGGGTAAATTCAGCTAAAAGGGTACCCATGAGATTGTGGTACTGAGTACCTATCTATGGACGGTGTATTTGGATACAAGTATGATGAAACCATGCTTGTGTATGATGAAACAAAGTCCAGATCTCTATTATAGGTCCAACATAATCTCTATTATTTGAGACACCATTTTATTAGCATATCCAATTAGGATAATTTATGGGTTTAATTATGGATCATGTTGTCTATTTCCATGCACTATTGAACTTATTTGGATGTATTGTGATTATTTTAATTTTGAAGTTATAAATAAATTATGTTTGTACCTTAGAAAGGGTAACTCCAATTGATGTTTGGGCAGTTTATTTGAAAACTTATGGTGATTATTGCCCTATGTTATGTAATGGAGTTATTTTTACACTAAGTAATTAACTAGAAAAATGAATTTGTATTGTTGTACAAGTATGATGAAACCATGCTTGTGTGTTTACATGTTTGTGCATCCTATTAAGAACCAACCTCGTTGTTGAGGAACTCAATAAATGTGGTGTTAAGTAGAAGAATGGAAAACTCAAGAAGCTATGGTGACATATTGTGGCATTAGTAGGGATTATCTCTATTGACCACACCTTTCAAAGATAGTATCCCCTAGTTCTCCTCATAGAATGGACCATTGGATGGCTCATAGTGGTATCCTATCCTACATTTATCTTGATGGCATTGCTGATAGTTGGTATGTGGTTCTTGGTACGGGTTTCCTCTTACCCTATTATCTTATTTATATATTTGTTCCAACATGTGGACATTGATTTTTGTCATGCTATGATGATTTTCATGTTTGCATGTGTTTTGACATTATGCAAATAGATATGATGTCACACCATACTTATGTTTTGATATAGTGTAGGTGATGGTTACATGTTGTTGATGGCAGCGATTTAAGTTCAAAGACACAATTCCACACACACACTCAAATATTTGAAGATGCATTTTATATTATTCCTTCTTAGTGGCGATTAGTGTTGGAAGATTTGCACACATGTAGAGAGGAACACATGTTAGATACAATAGGTTGTGTTTGATAACATATGAATGTGCCTCATGATGTATACATATAGCTTTGGTGTGTGACATGCATGCACATTTTTCCATAAGACACATTGCTATGTGGCATGTGCCCTATGCATGTTTTCTTTGTGAGGCACGTTGCTATGTGCAATGTGGCCCTAGATGTGTCTTCTCTATGAGGTGTATTGCCATGATATGTTAGGATTATGAAGGGACAAGACTTAACAAAAAGAGGACTTAGGATGATGACAAGGAGGATTCACTTAAGGATATGGCATATTCACCTAAGGGATAGTGTATTCTCCTAAGAATATGGAAAAATTATTGATTGGTGGAATGACATACTAGATCAAGGAATGATACAAGGGTAGATTCACCTAAATATAGGGTAAATTCAGCTAAAAGGGTACCCATGAGATTGTGGTATTGAGTACCTATCTATGGATGGTGTATTTGGATACAAGTATGATGAAACCATGCTTGTGTATGATGAAACAAAGTCCAGGTCTCTATTATAGGTCCAACATAATCTCTATTATTTGAGACACCATTTTATTAGTGTAGTCACATAAATCTGTCCACTTAATTAAATGAATATTTAGTATTTATTTGATTGTTTAACCATCAATCAATAATTAATTAAATTAATATATTTAATTAATTCATCTTAACCCTCTTCTCTTGTTAATTAAATAAATTATTCAATTTATTTGATTTAATTCACTTAACCAAATTCAGACCATTAATTAAATAAATAAATCATATTTATTTAATTAAATTTTCTCTCACATTTAAAGAAATTAATATTTATTTAAATTCCCCCAAAATCCCACCTCTCACATTTAAATAAATTAACATTTATTTAAATCACCTTTATCCTCCACCCACTTATATTTTCCTACAAATGCAAGTTGCACAACTATTTTAAATAAATTATTTATTTAAATCACCTTTATCCTCCATCCACTTGCATTTTCCTACAAATGCAAGTTGCACAACTATTTTAAATAAATTATTTATTTAAAATCCTATTTATCCTCACCCACTTGAAACCTTTAATGGTTTCCCTTAAAGTATTCAAAACTTAATGGCTTCCTTCTAGAGTCTTCTTAAGTCTTTAATGGTTTCCCTTAAAGTCTTCAAACTTAATGGCTTCTTTCTAGAGTCTTCTTAAGCCGTTAATGGTTCCTCTTAAAGTCTTCAAACTTAATGGCTTCCTTCTAGAGTCTTCTTAAGCCTTTAATGGTTTCCCTCAAAGTCTTCAAGCATTTAATGCTTTATCTTTTTTTTCTCATGTAAATAAATTAATATTTATTTAAATATTTATCCAAATGCAACTTACACCATTTAATCGAAATAAATGATTTTATTTTAATTGAAAATACCCAAATTTCTCCCACTTGCATTTTCCTACAAAATCCACTTGCATGCCTAAACCCCTTCTAGATTCTTCTAAACCCTTCCTAATTAACCTTTGACTTTCAAAGACTTGTCCCCCCAAGCATTTATTGTTTTGACCATATTTATCCCTCTTGCCTTTGCACAAGAATTTATCCATTGGATAAAAGTTTTATTCTTTGAATAAAAAGTTTATTTATTCAATTAACCTTGACTTTAACTCCCAAGGTCATATCAAGCATTTAATGCTTATTCCCTCTCCTCTCAACCTATCTCACATTAACACTTGTCATCCTGGGATTGGGTTGAAAGCCCTCACATGGATTTGAAATCATTCAATCCTGACCCTTGTTGAGATTACTCAATCTCAACCATCCATTGCTCCATTTTTCCTATAAATAGAGCCCATTTCTTCATAATCCAGATCCTGAAAACTTGTATGCATTTAACCTATAGGCATTTTAGAGAGCATTTAGCATAGCAAACTAAAATCTTGTTATTTTGGTTAAAATCAATCATTTCAATAGCATCTAGTATTTTAGCTTTTCATTTTACATTTGGAGCACAATACTAAAATCTCAATCCTCCATAAGCATCCATAGTGCAAAAAGCTGTTGAAAGCTACACTATTTTGGAACTTGGAGAGGAGAGGAACAAAGGAGAAGAAGCTAAGAGCATGTTAGGAGGTATTTGGAGATGTCTCATCATATTTGCTTCTTTAGTTAAATATGCCTTCATGTTTTTAGTATCTCTTTTGATATGTCTGTTTAGATTAGTTTTTGATTGATTAACACTAACAATTTCTTGTGTGTGTGTTATTTATCTCAGACTAACCTTGTCCACTTTGCAGAGCATCAATTAGCATATCCAATTAGGGTAATTTATGGGTTTCATTATGAATTTTAATATGTTAGACATATTGCAGGTCAAACACCACAAGGCTATGTGCTACAATGGTCATAAATTTTGTATCAAACAGTTGGATGACATGAAGAAAACTTGTGATTCTGGGATAACTGCAGTCTTTGAGGTGACCAATATTTCATCTAGAAACGACATACATCCTCAAGAGTCTCAAAATCGATACTATGGCATTTTGGATGATATACTTGACTGTGACTTTAACTCCTTCAATTTAGTTATGTTCATTGTCAAATGGTATAGGCTACGACTAAATAAAAATGATCCTGATAGAATCGTTATCGAACATGATAATGGATTTACAATGGTTAATACAAGGTCGTTTGAACGAGTTGGGGATGAGCCCTATGTTCTTCCAAGTCAATGTGAGCAGGTATTTTACTTGGAGGTTCCACATAAACCAGGTTGGTCATTTGTTGTTAGACATGATCCAAGAGGAAGGCCGATAATGTATAATGTGATGGAAGAAGAAGATACCAAAGAAGTAGAAAATGATATAGATGATGATCATGATCGACAGTTAGTCGATGATGTTCCTGACAGAAATGTACACGAAGAAGAAGTTGATGATGATGATGATGATGCTGTTGCTGTGATGGTGATGGTGATGGTGATGGTGATGGTGACGGTGATGGTGATGACGATGACGATGACGAACACAATAACGACGATGACGATGACGATGACGACGACGACAATGATGATGATGATGATCATCATCATCATCATGATGGTCATGATGATGAGTTGGATGAAGAAGAAGATCAATGACATGAATGAAATGTATGAGATGCAATTATTATATTATCTATTTAATATTGATATCTTGATAGAAATTGATTTGACTTATATGGTTACATAAATAATTCATATGTTTTGAATTCTAATGCCATTACTTAATTAATTCATGATGCACCTCTAGCTATGTGATAGATGGTGATTTAAAATACATATGTGATGGATTACATGCTTATGATGATACATGTGACATTTTTTGAACTTTGTGTTTATTTATGGAATGTGGACTACTTATTAGCTATGTGATGGATGGTGATTTATGATACGTGTGTGATGGATTACATGTTTACGATGATACATATGTGATTCTTATGATGCTCAATTACACATATGATGATACATATGTGATGCTTATGATGCTTATGATACTATAGTATTTATTGTTTATCAAATTACAAATGTAATGCTTATGATGCTCAATTGTTGGTGCAGGAACCTGAACCCCTTTGACAAGGATCCTACACAGTCTCATGGATCGACAGGTATAAGTCAATACACCTTATAGAAATAATATATTTTTAAAAAATTACAAGAAAAACAAACTTCCTTAGTTTTTCAAACCTCAACATTAGCAGCAAATCTAATACAGTTATCAACACTTGAGGCCCCAGTTGGACTTACTCAAATTTTAATCTCAATATCAACTTTATGGCCGAATTCGTCATCAATATTACCCTCATTTGCAAAATATCTCTCTCATTACCAACTAACTGTCTCATTTGATGGTGTACAGGTATCACCAAATAGGTATTTGTCAGATGTGTCTTCCTCGAGTGAGGGAAATGCAGGAATAAAAGAGGGACATGTAGTAGATTTCAAATAGGGAGATTAACTAGAGGTCAAAAGATTAGAAGAAAATTCAATAAACGCATGGAATTTTTTCTTTCTCAAGGGGGGTCATGTTCTTATGATGACGAGACCAAAGGCGACATTGAGGTACAAACATCTACTGAAACAATGTGTACCCAAGGAACTTCCTCCAATAAACACTAATTTTTGTGTTAATGAGAGGATATATCGCATAACACCTTCGTCGTTACATGGTTTGGGTCTATTTTCCATGGACAACATAAAGGTCCGTTACAACAAAGTTGCTGAATTGATGGAGTTTGTTGGACCTTGTTACAATTATAATGATTAGATGCAGATTGTTCGATATAAAAAAAGTATGTGCAGGTATGCACTGTCAGCCAATTATATACAACAAAAAGATAATGATCAAAGTAAACGAGTGGCTGTATACATTGATGGAAGGCCAAAAGCAATAGGGAATATTGTAGGTTTTATAAATAGTACACGACCTAGGTCCACTAATAAGAAACCCAATTGTATATTTGAGGCATGTGAGGGAAATTGTGTGTTTGTATGTGCGATAAAATCAATAAGTGCAGGGGAAGAGTTGCTAATCGATTACAATTTGAATCGTGTAGATACAAACAAAGTTACTATCATGGGGGTGGTATGTACTATATACATACCATTTAAGCCAACTTCCAATTAATGAATTCAATAAACCATTGTATTATTAAGTTTTTTTTCTAAGTCTATTGGTTTCATTTCACTAACATTTTTATATTTTTCTTTGTCACAGGGCCACATGGATCCACCACATAGCACAGATAGGGGTGTAGGTCCCGACACTTCTACGGAGCAGGTAAACCTCATTGTAATTATACAAATTAGATAGAAGCAAACCGTTACATTATGATCTTTTCTTGAGTGTTTTGAAGTAATTTTGATAGTGTTAATTATATTCTTGTCACAGATGGATGTTCGAGATAAGGGAAAGGAACCTGCAGTACCTCAGCACCTCCATAGGGATGTGGGGCGCTCAACAGTGTTATGCACTGATGACATTGCACTTAGCGCAAATCCTATACAATTGGTACAAATGAATATTAAAAAAATTAGCCAAGAGATTGTTGATTTGGCAACCATAAGCCCTCAGACTGATGAGATAACAGAGAGGGTGCAACTATTGTTGCGAACAGTGGAAAACTTACAAGTAAGCAGTAATGAAAGCTTTAATCATAACAAAAGTTCAATAATGGTTTATATTTTTTTCTCTTTTATGTCATTAACTAAAATATGTATGTGTTGTTTTTACAGAAATTTATAAGGGCTCATCATCTTGGTGGCGATGATCAAGGTATTGCGGGTAGTTCAGGTGATAACCATGTTCTATATATTAAAACCACTCCTTTGGACTTGTGAACTTGCTTTTTTAATGTTTTATATATTTAATGTATTACTCTTCAGGTGCTGACATGGGTCCGAGGCCAATCCCAACTGTATTGCCATCTGCAATGTCGGCAACACGTAGCATGCAAACATTGTCTGTTGCACCGGCTCGTGTTGACCCGCCCACTGGTGGTAGATCCCTCTTTTTCTCTCTCTTTCATTATGTGTTTATTACCCTTGAAGCGTTCTTTCTTGGAGGCATTTCATAGTGGATTCATTTACTATGGCAGGAGATGCACATGAGGATGCGCCAGAGGCGACTACTGGTGATAACATACCATCATTTCCTGGATCTTCCTGTATTGCAAGTACGGGAACGTTGCAGGCCACATTGGTGGTGAGCCACAAAGAATTGATTCCCTTGAAGATACAGAAGGTTCCAGGTACTTTAAAATTATTATTATATATAGTCTAATTGTAATTTACTTATTGATCACTCATTTTGGACTAATGATCCCATGTTTTTTTTGTAGGAAATGATATTTTTTATAAAAATCTTAATGACATTACATTGCAGATATTTGGGTCCACCATACGTAAAAGGTGGAACATCATACGTGAACTAACCCTTATCCACTATTTTGATTTCATATCATTGCTAGAATAGTTTTCCTTTTATCCATTTCTTGAACTATATCAAAGGTAGCTTTAGTTTCTTTCTAAATCTAACAGGTTTGTTTTTGCTTTAAAGTTGGAATGACCAAGAAAAAAAGTTAAAAGATGAACTCACAAACCGTATGGTAGGGTTGTTTGGAAATGACACATTCGAAAAGACTAAGCTCCTGGAAAAAGCTGGCACATATCTAAAGTATGTGAGGGACCAATATAGGACACATTTAGAGAAGAACGTAAAGTATGAGCGTCCCCCCATGATTCCAGAGAGGGAGTGGAAGGACCTGATTTTGGTTGCAAAGGAGAGAATTGAAAGGAAAAAAGGAAATACACCACCAGACGCCAGAAGAAGGTATGTGATACTATTAAGAATGTGAATATGTACTAATTATTCATTATATTTATATAATCTAACATATTTCAAACTTTTCATAGATTGAGTGACACGTCAAAGGCAACCAAGGCAAGACAAGAAAAGCATGGGCAACACAAACTCGACTCTGGTGGTTATATGAAACTTGCCGCACGAATTGTAAGTGTAGACACTCAAAATTGTCATGTCTAATTTATTTATTTAATTATCTAAGCCTAATTCTTCTATTAATTAAATAAATTTTTATTTATTTAATTAATTTATTTATCCTCTTCTGGCCTTATTTCTCATTTAAATAAATACATTTATTTATTTAAATTATCCCTTTCCTAAATTAAATAAATATTTTATTTATTTAATTATCCTACTTCTTCTATTAATTAAATAAATCTTTATTTATTTAATTAATTCATTAACCTTTTCCACCTATGACACATGTCATTCATCTCTTAATTCATACACTACCTACCTCTTTCATTATTTTGGTATTTCTTTTACCTACCCTCTAATCCTAGCCGACCTCTCTTTTTACACCTCTCAATCTTAACCCTCCATTTCCTATTGTGTCTTCTATTTAAGGAGATGCTTTCTTCATTGTCAAACCCTAATGACTAATGACTAATCTTGAAGACTTGGCTACACTACGATCCTACTTGCAACCACATTCCGTTCTTTGTTGAGCTCTTGTGCATATAAAAATCTGAGAGCAAATATATCAAGCAAGATCAATGGAGATAGGAAGAATGGAGATCAAAACCCTATTGGACATGTGATGGTATAATCTTTGTGATTTCATTTGATTTGCATTGTCTTAGGTAATCTTCATATGTTATGGTGGATCTTTGTTGATTGTTAGGCTAGGATTTTGTGGTTGGATTCATTTAGCCTTTCAATATTGTTATTATTGTTATCCATTTTCACCATAAACAGTAAGAATCAGTAAATTAAGTATCACATCAAAATATTTATAAATTGTAAACAATTTTTTTTTTATCAAACAATACAAGCAAAATTCACAATACTAAGCAAAAATGCAGGGCTCTGAATTCAATAGAGTGCCCACAGAAGATGACAAGAGAATTGGCTACCAGCAAGGCTATATAGCCGTGGCTGAACGGCTATGAGAATTGAGTGGGCAAACATGAGATTCTGATGCATCTGTCACAATGTAAATAAGCTAAATGAAAATTATTTCAAATAGAATACTTAACCAATAATCTATTTGATGTTAAGTTTCAACATAAAGTGACTATATTTTTTTAAATAAGCAAGCAATGATAACACTGCGCGTGACATTGGAATGCAGCATGATAATCGTGGAACAAACCCTGTACATGAAGGTCCAGATGTGCATCCTAGTAGTGGAGGTATTCATTTGCTATTCAATTTTTTTTATGTAATTATTAATACAATTAAACATCTTAAATTGAAAATTAGTGTAGTAATTAATGTAACCTTTATTGTTAATATTTTAGAGCATGTAGTCAGTGGTGACCAAGTGGAGCATGATCCGGGTAGACAACATTAGGAACATCAGGTAAAGAGGACCACTGTTATTCCTTTAAACAAATTTAATTGCAATTGGTGTATTGATTAATGTAACATTTCGTATTTCAACTCCAGAGGATCTAGAGGGTGTTCAGCATGTCAAGGTTGAGGCTAGATGAACTAATGTGGAAGATGATGTGGCCCCATCAGGTAAAGAGTGTAATGGTTGTGTTCTTTAAATTAATGAAATACTTGTAACAATAATAAAAAAATGTTTTGAATTTAACCCAATTCTTTGTTATTGCAGAGGACCCCCCTTTGGTTCAGCATCCTCGTCCTTTGTATAGGACTAGGCATACATCAAGAGCACGAGAAGAGGGCAGAACATCCGAAGATGGGGGAAATGATGAAGAAGACGATGCTCCACTTAGACTTTACATAGATTAAAAAAAAAAAAAAATGATTGTAATCTACCTTATTTGATAATGACTGATTTTTATGTGTTAATGAATGTAATTATGTGCTAATGAATGTTTATGAATGATATGTGTTGATGATTATTGATGAATGTTGCGTGTTAATGAAAGTTAATGAATTTTATGTGTTAATGAACGTTTTGTGATAATGAATGAATGTTATATTTTAATAATGGATGAAAGAATGAATGAATGTTAGATGTTAACGAGGAATTTAGAGTGATGTTAATTGGGGGGGAGGGGCCAAATGAGCTTCCACCTTCATGTGGTTGGCCCTGTTAAGTAGAGAATATTAAACTATTCTCGAAACAAAGTGAAGCTCAATAAGATAACACACTTTTCAATATTTCATTATGTTGCACAGTTAATCTTATTGAATAATGTACGTATATTGAATCTTAATTGCAGGGTCCAACAGAGCCAACACGAACAACACCATGGTGCGACTGCAAAAGTTGTGAATATGCCTCACCATGAATAAAGCTGAATTAGTGCATTCTCTGTAAAATCTCAAATGCTCTATACTTTGGAAGTTTTGAAATTTTTATGGTCATATCGGTCCCCTACCTAAAAGCTTTTTTCCTTGATTTGTTTGTGATACACATTGAGAGATTTTTGTTTTCCTTTTATTTATTCATGTCTTAACCATTCTCCACATGCTTCCCATTCTTATTTAGATTGTTGTATTTTTACATATGTTGGAATTTGTAGTTCCACGTACATGTTTTCTATGTTCTTTGTAACTATATGAAAAGGTGTAAAATGTGGGTATAGTCCAAAATCTTGATTACCAACAAGCTATTGTTGTTTAATAGTTCCAGTGTTTGTATTAATTGAAACAGTTTAACCCTTTTAACATGTTTCATGGCAAACCTGCACTTTGTATGCAATCTTATTGTTATAGTTCAATTACTGAGGTGATGTGATTTTCAAAAGTATTCCAACGAAAACAAAATTGGTTTTCATTTATGTATTTTATTAAAATTTTAGAGTTTCCTCGTGAACATTTAAACTTAGAAGGATTTAAAAATTCAATACAAGAGTATTGGACATAATTTCTAGAGATAGAACTGAAACTCTCTCCCATGACTTCAGATTGTTTCCATGCTCTCTAGGCTAGTAACTTTCAGACACAAAACATAGGTCTTCTAAATTCTGTCCCAACATTAATTAATTCCTTTCTCTTCTTTTTCATCCTTTTGGAAAGAGAATTGGAAATTGTTAGGAACGAACATCTTCCTAGGTGATTTGTTAAAATACAATGGGGAACTCAATCAAATTTTAATTCACTTCATTTTAAGTTATTATCACAATTCATTGAATTATACTTACAAAAGGCTTATATTTCCAAGGTAAAATATCAATATCTTTCTTGGGTGATATTAGATAGCAGGGTCTCTTGGCTTAGACAAAATCACCCTCTCATTGTATTCAAAGTAGATGCGTAGAAAAGCTAGGTGCATCAATTGTTAAATCATAAACAAACACAAGCTCAAAAATTGTGTTACCAAGTACGCTTGGAACCTAGCCTGTAACTAACTAGTTCATACTAGATATTGTTTGCGTATGGTATTCAATTCTATTAGAATCTACAAAATAAATATTAACCTAGAAATTAATGTAAGTGATAACATTTTTAAAATTGTTAAATATAAATGATAATAAAATCAAAATAGCATAACATAGTTGATTTCATAAAAGAGAAAATGAAAAAGTTCACAATATCTTCACTCAATATCCAAGATTTTTAATCCATGAGGATGAAGATGAGGATGAGATAGAAAACCAAAAGACAAGGAATTGTTTATCCAAGTTTCCAAATTTTTGAGGATAAGGAAAAAAACATAATCCTATGAAAGAAGGAGAATGTGCAAGTCATTATCTCAAGTTAAAAGAAATTACTTAAGTAAACTAAACAAACAAATGCAATATCATACTTACGATAAAACATATCCACTCGGTGAATAAAATGGTACATTGGCACACCCCCTTAAGTGCAATTGAGGTAAGAAGAAATGGGTCACAAGGTTAGGTATCCATGTAAAATATGAAATAACCCCAAATTATAAAGAGAGTGTACCCTCTCGAAGTAGAGACTAGAAAATCCATAGGACAAAACTCCATCCCAAGTGACATATGTGAAGGATAATATAGACCCACCCCATCCCCTAAAGTCGGTGCCTCCACAAAGAAGAGAGAAAAGCAATGCAAAATGTTGAATGGTGAATGTTGTAGTAGGTTCATTTGCAACAAATGATGCACCTTCCTTTCACAATATGGAAATCTTGAGTTGTCAAATTGTTGAATTCCCATTCAAGTGGAATGTAGAAAGGAATTCAGATGTATGGTTTTTGAAGCGACTCATGTGTCTTGATGTTGATGTTAAGTTGTGATTGTTCCATAGAAGATTCAGGGACTACAATCATTGAAGTGTGAGACCTTAATTAATGTGAAATAGAATGTGTCATGCTGCATGATATGGTGGGGATAGAACAAGTGAATTTACAATGGGAGACGATGTAACTCGATGGGCATTGTCATCAATGAGAAGACAAATATTCTCAATTGTTTCATCAATATTTGAAAGGTGAGAGTCCATAAACAGATGTGAAATGTTTAAGTAGGCCTCCCAATGAAATGGATCTCATAGACACGAAGAATCCTATATAGAGAATCATTGAGAGCCCTTGAAGAAGCAAATTTGAACTTCGATGAAGCAATACATGATGGAGAAATATCTTGCAAGAGGAAATCAAAGTCATTATGGTGTCATCTAGATCTGAAATGTGGTCTACTTTTAAAAAAAGTAAAGATGCTTGATAGGAATGTGTCTTAGTGGGGTGAATCTAGAAGACATATAATCCTATTGCAAAGAATCATGGAAAGTTCTAGAAGAAGCAACTTTTAATTCTGAAGTAGCAACGTGTAAAAAAAATGTTCTCATTTGTAGATGGAGTATCAAGAGGAGGATCACTAGTCCATGGACCATGTCATTGTTGTTAAATACCTACGCTTTTGTTCATAGTCACTTGGTGTAGGAATGAATTCAATGAGCTAGGGTAGGAGATCCTACATAATGTAATTTTTCACTATCCCTTGTTTCGAGTACAAATGGTTCTCTGAATTTATCTTGACAATAGAATGTCAGAATTTAATACCATAATCCATGATGAAAACTGCCAAAAATGGAAATTTATCTTAGTTCGCAATTATAAAATGCTTTTGTATAGGCCTCTCGAAGATTAAGTACATCAAATTGAGACTTTATAAATTGAGTGTATGTATTAGCAATCTCCCAAATTGTTCAATGGTCTCCAAACCTTGTCAATTTTTTATTTTTATTTTAACTCAAATATGTATGGTATAGGCATATCATTGGTTGTGTGATTTTTTTTTCCCTTAAATGCTTCTACGACCAAAAGAGACAAGTTTTAGATGAAAATGGGGTCTTATGGGCCTTTTTGACACAATGGTAGGTTCTTTAGACCTGAAAATGCCTAAAAAACTAGTCGATTGCCTTAAGTTACAAACAAATCCTTATTTGTGAGCATGCTTCTTGATCTCCAATTTTGGTGGAATGAAAGATAATATTAAATTTCTCAAGCCTTTTGGATGCTTCGAAACCACCAAAAAAAAGCTACTTTGATCATTGAAATGTTGTAGTGACTTGGATAAAAAAAGAAAACTAAGTCTAAACTTTAGAAGTTAGTTTTTTCTTGTCAAATTATTTTCAATTTTCAAATCATCCAAGGATGCAAGAGGAGTATATTTTGTTATGACAAGATAAAAAAAAACTTAGAATCTTTTGAAACCATTGAAACATGGGGACCCCTTCCCCCCCTCCAAAATCCCTATTTTTTTAGGATGCAATACTTAGGGGAAACATCCCCTTGCCGCACCACTTAGGGACGTCCTAGGGACTCCAAGGAGTCTCTTGGCCATCTTGAGGATGCCTAAGAGTCTCCCATAGCCCCCAATTAGAAACTCCAATTCTAAACAAAAATGGTGAAATTATTGTGAAAATGTCATCTGTATTAAAGGTTTGGCAATACCCCCTAACCTTGATGGGGGCTCTGCCCCAAACCCCCCACAAGGGGCACTACCCTTTGACCCCAAACCTCTACCCACCATTCTTATTGTTAATGCAATCGTTTCCATTTTTTTTATGTTGACTAGTTTAAACACTTAGTATGCCAAAGTTTCATCTGCAATTCTTATACTTATTCTTAGTTTGTTTCCAAAGTTCCAAAACTCTACCACCATTGTTAATGTTCAAATTTCAATGCAATCATTGACATATTTTTAATCTTTATTATAAAATTTACATAGTGTGGCAAAGTTTTATTTATAGTTGTTATACTTATTCTATACACATCCTTTTATAATTAATTTTTTAAGTTGTATATATATTTGCATCCCACCTCGCCCCCTTCGTCATCCCCCTGTTGTCCCCAAACTTAAGCCCTTGGTATGTTAAGATATGAAAGCTCACAATAGTTTCATTTGATATGTTAATCAAGGAAAAACCTACAATATATAGCTTCCAAGATTCCAAATCCATGAGGATCATGAAGAGGTAGAAAACCAAAAAAAGAAATTGCTTATCCAAGTTTCCAAATTTGTGACAAGGAAAAAGTAGAATCTCAATCAAAGAAGGAGAATGTGCAACTCATTATCTTATTCTACCTAAGTAAAAATATTACCTAATTAAGATTTTTAATAGTGGAATATCACACTTAAGATAAAACATATCCAAGGTAAATAAAATATTACATTGATAGGCTTCTTTGGTTGCTCTAAAAGTGGTGCCTTATGAATTATGTTCTTGGCTACTAAAGTTTCCAAATTCTGGGCACTCTTGATAGCTTCTCGTAGAGATTGTGATTCGAAGGTCTCAACCAAACCTTTCAATGGTTTCTGTTGATGTGTTTTTTATGCACTATGCAACACAAAATAAAATACTAAGTATTCTATCCTCTCTTGAACAAAATCCTCCCAAGTGCTAAACTACGTGATCAAATGGGATGACTCCAAGATTCCAATAGTCAGGTCTTGACTTTATATTGCAGATAGACTCAATGATTGTGATGTGATATCTGTTGGAATCACAAGGGGGACTTACGTTGCTTGGGTCAAGACCTATCCATTCTCATGTTTCATGATTGATTTACACTCCATGATTTAGGTCATCCTTGAGCAACATCTCGACTTAGCCAAATTTTGTTTTTTGTACCCTAATTCTTTAATTTTGACCCCTTACTAGCATTGCCTTAGGTTTTATTGGAATTCTTGCTTCTCTAGCATGGGCACATTTCTAGGGTTCATTCGCACAAATTGCTCTTGATGAGCAAGCTAGTATCATGACCATGACTTAAACAAAATTTTAACTTAGTCAAATTATCTCCTCCAAACTTCTATGAGTTCATCGCCTTCATTCTTCATCATTTGGATGTCTTTTGTCATTGGAAGGTAATTCTTGACCACCATACCTCAATCTTGACCTATGCTACCCTAAAACCCTAGAGCCTAGTCATGTTTACAATTGAGATCTTGGTGACTTGATCACTTAATACAGCTTAATCATGCAAGTCTCATCTAACTCCGACTCCAACACTTAAGCAAATCAACCCTAGCAACCAAGTACTTTGGGAAATATCTTGCAACTTGACAACATGGGTAATGATGGAGGAATGGAAGGTGAGACCTATAGAGGTGAGAGAGAGAGAGAGGGTGAGAGGAAGGGATAATGACCTGGAGAGGGTAGAGAAAGAGAAGTAGAGAGGAAGAGAAGAAGAGAGGGATGGAGAAAGAGACCTAGAGAGGGGAGAGAAGAGAGATAGTAGAGAGGGATAGAGAAGAGAGATAGAAGAGACATACCAATGTCAATCTTTTTCTATAAAAAAAAATTTCTGAAAAATCGGCCTATCGTCGGAATTCCGACTCCAAAGGGTAAAATTCCGACAGAGGAGTGTCGTCGGATGCACAACATCCTCGTCGGAACTCTCCTGGAGGCCGTCGTAATTTTACCCTTTGGAGTCGGAATTCTGACGATAGGCCGAGATCACGACGATATTCTTTCGGGGTATGAGCATCCATGGCGGCCGTCGAAAAGGTTGGAGGTGATGTCGGAATTGCGACGACCACAAGGATAGTTGGAACTTCCGACACAAATTTTTCGACGGCTTTTTTTGTCGGTAGTGCGACAAAATTGTGTCAGAATCCCAACGATTTGCTGTTGAAATTTTGACCCGAATGTACAAGTGTCCAGCCCTAGAATAAATCGGTAAGCCCTTTCTTTTTGCCTTCTGAAATCTCCTAGATTTCACCGTCTGCCATTTTGATTTTGGCTGAGGGAGGGGAGCCCAGTTCCCCAAATTGCAAGCAGAAACTGAGTATTTCGTTTGCCCAAAGAACCATTTATGCTACTCGATGTTTGGATATTTTTGTGGGTATATGCGCAAAGCCATATTTTCTATAAAATGATAGTGTTTAGTGTAGGAGCTACATTATTGACTTTATTCACTCTAACAAATAGTTTGAGCTTATTAGTATTTTCTTTTCAATTTTTGTTGATTGAACATTTTTTGTGCATAGTGATCCTATAGTATTTATTTTGTTTATGTAGGCACAAATTTTTAGATACTGACAACTTTAATTTTTCCATCCATATTGGATGATAATGCGTCATGAGGATGTATGTGCTACGTGCTAATGTTTGTGGCCATGACTCTAAAAAATTTAGAGAATCGTTTTCTTAATATATACTTTCTATTTTTGTTAATATCAAATTGTAATTATTTGTGCATAGATAGTATTTACCCCAATTCCTTATAGCAAGATATTTGTATTAAAATTGTAACAATTAATTTTGTTTTCAATTATAATCCTTATTAAATGATTAATTAGATTGTATAGTAGGACATCTTATTCATCTTAATGTTAGTATGGGATCTTGGTTCTCAAGGATATTGCCTTTTGTTGTTACAATCAATTTTCTACACTATAGGCATAAAAAATGAACAAGTACAAATATCTTCTCCAAGTTGTTCAAATGCACAAAAGGGGATATTTTCCAATTTTACATTATTCAAGAATAGGTGTTATTTTCCACACTAAAACCCTACTCAACATAATTCTTGGCACTCATGTTTGAACAATCAAATCAAAGAATGCAAACCCTTACGCAAACCTTTAGGTTTGAAAGAAACTAGGGAACAAAACTTTTCTTGTTTCATATTTCAAAGGATGAAGCCCTTTAGGCTAGAAAGACAAAGCTCACTTGAAGTTCTTATTTGAACTTCATGGCATGAAATCACAATTATATCCAATTATATGGTCTACAATTTGATGTTGTGGGCAAGTGTTATGTTTTTTGATTTCTACTATTGTTATTTGTAGTTGTTACTACATTTATTACAATGACATATTTTGTCATTTGGGTTGTAGTCCACCATGGATCCAAGCAATGTTATTTTAGTGTTCTTTCTTATGTTATTGTGATGTATTATAATGCACACCTAACTCATCAAGTATTTTATTTCTAGGGTATGGTTGTTGTTGTAGTAGTGTTTTGTATGGAATCTCAATCTTATATAACATAATTTAAAGCTTTGTAATTTAACTTCCATTGTAAACATGATTTACCATTTGGGTAGTTAATATTTTTTTATAAATCGTAAGGGGAACAAGGAGTTTATAAGATCAAGATTGTTAAAGATATGTATAAATATTAAAGAAGGTTTGGGGAATCTCAATCTTATTTAATATAAATTAAAGTTGTGCAACTTATTTTCATTGTGGACATGATTGACAATTTGGCTAGTCAATATTTTTTTTAAATCATGAAAGAGAACGAGGAGTTTATAAGATCAAGGTTGTTAAAGTCATGTATAAATATTGAAGAAGGTCTGGATGATTGAATACTTTAGGTCAGCAATTTAACTTTCATTTGTAGGTCTAAACAATAATATAAGGGTTTAAATATTATTGGGTAAATATGAACGGAATTTGTTTGGGTTTGCATTGGTTTGGTAAAAATATTTAAATTATAAATTTATTTGCTCTAAAAAATTAGTTAGCAATTTTACAATGATATTGGACCACATCACTTAAATTATATATTTACAAATGATTTAAAAAATATTAGCATTAATATCCATTAGGGATATTATAGTGGATTTGAGATGATTTTCTTACTAAACTATATACTATTTTGATTTTTTGAGTTCTTGTGATGTAGAAACTAGGTATCTAAGATGAGAACAAAGAAAATTGAACTTTGAAAGATCAAGCACTGAAAAGTTGGGCAAGGGACGAGTTATGGCTGGAGGAAAGGGGGAAACATTATGATGGATGATGAAAAGGAGTTCTTTTAGAGGACTTTCTAGGATTCAATCAAGGGCAAAGAAAGTCAAATGTGTCAACAAGGAAATGGTAGAATAATTAAGCATGAGAATCTCTCAAAGAAGGGAAAGCCTCATAGTGGGTAGTTTAGCAATAAGTGACACCATCTTAAAATTGTTGATCGTATATTTTCACAAAAGAAGAGAGTCAAACAATTACCATTGCCCCTCATGAAGAATTTATTGGCAAAGAAATAGCTAAATATCATAATCAATCTATAGTTGTGAGGGAAGCCTTAATATATGAAAAATATGTTGATATGGTAAGGGAAAGTCCATTCTAGAATAAATAATCAAAGAAAATTTAGAAAATAGAAAATAAAGACCTATAGAATAAGTTGAACAAGTTTTTTGCATCTATTAGATAGGAGAACCAAAATGAAATACTTGAGAGGTAATGAGTAAGAACAGTTTGGTAGAGTTTTCAAATAATATCAAAAGCAGTCACTTCATTTCAAAGTTGCATTGCCTTTTGAAAGGTCACATTCAAAAAATGAAAAATAAGATCTACAAAATAAGTTGAATGAAATTTGTGCATCTATTAGATAGGAGAACCAAGATGAAATACTTGAGAGGTAATAGGAAGAAGAGTTTGATAGATTTTTCAAAGAATATAAAAAACATTCACTTGATTTCAAAGTTACATTGCCTTTTGAAAGGTTCTTAAAGGTGTCAAGAAAAGGGTGATTGTGTAAACACTTAAGAATGCTAAGAAAGGAATCCAAACTAAAAAGAGAAAAAATAAAAGAAAATGACCCTGAATGATTAAATTCTCGTTAACCTAAGAAAAGAGGATAATGCCAAAAATTAGCTCAAGCGAAAGATGCATTGTTTCTTAAGAAAAGAACCTTGGGAGTTAAGCCATAAATGCCAATGTAAATATAAATTGATTTCAATTGAGGAGTTAGATAAATTTGATGAAGAGCTAAGAAAGCAAATATTGAAATCTAAATTGATGATGAAGGTACTTTAGCATAATCCACTTGAAGAAGAAAAAGAAGAGGAAAAAATCAAAAGGGTCAAGGAAGAAATTATGAAGCATAAACTTAAGAAACAAGATCAATTAAAGCTAAAAGAAAGTGAGAAGGAAAGACTAAGGAAGAATTCCCCAAACAAATGAAAGGTATGGATCCTTATTTCGAAAAAGATGAAAATTAATTTTTAAAGTGGAATGTCAAAAAAGAAGGTTGATCTTGATGGATTTAAGAAGGAACAAATATTATTAATTGGGAGTATAATTGAAAATGATTTGCTAGTTCAACAATAGTACTGTTGTTTTCAATCTATTGGAACTTTCTAAATCAACAACTACTAGCAAATATTTTGATTGCTCTTGTGATTATATCTCAAGGAATAAGATCAATTGGGGAAAACATTTCTTTTTTTTAATTGGTGAAAGCACTAGGGTTTTTAGCTTGGCCCTAGCTCCAAGTGAGACCACAAACTAGGGGCTTCATCCTCAGCATTAACACTCTATTGTCCTCCTCCTTGGCATTAACCTTTGCCCATCCATTTCTCTTCTTGTCTCTCCTCCACCCCCAACATGTCATCTGACACATTCTCCTCCTACTCATCTACCTTATATCTCCTGCCACCAACAACATGTCCACAATGATAACAATGATGTGTGAGACAAGTAGGGATTTGACCTTGGTTGTTGTTGGTTCCGTATAATGCCCTAGTAATAAATACTCATTTCCTCGACCAAAGGGGTTCAATTCTCTGTTATCATTGGATTACTAACTCATTAATAAGAAATTCATTCAATTGTCAACCTAGGAACGTATACTTGAAATAAGTTGAAACTATATGTGCACCAAGAGACTCATGAGGAATACTAACTCAAACTTAAAGCAACTAAATAAGGAATTAATGGAAAGCATTAGATTCTAAAATTGGTTCTACTAACATCAATTTAACCTACCTAACATGAAGCTTGTAACTTTATGCAGGAAATAAACTAACCAGCTGGTAACTATAAACTCTATTTTTCCTTTGGCTGTAGGAACAATCACAGAATAAAGTTTCTATAGCTACAGGATAGTCAACAAAAAGGATTCTAAATAGTAAACATAAGCTCGATATTAAACTTACTTATCAAAACATGGAAGTGAATGAACATGGATGCTCCCCAAGTGGGCCCCCTTGGTCGAGCCTCCAAAACCTTAACTAAATCTAAAGATTATGTCATCACATACACATTCAAATTCTGAACAACAAAGATGGCAGAACTGAAATCTCTTGTTATTTCTAACTATGAAACAAAGTACACTCAGTTCTCAAGTAAAAATAAAATTGTGTTACATATTCCATCTTTAACTGATGAATTTATAGGAAATTTAACAACTAACTAACTACACAGTTGATCCACTCCCAACAAACCACGAGGATGACTTTTATTAGAAATAAAATCATAGAAGGGTGAATCATTCTAAGACTTAGTCTAATGCAAAAAAATAGGTCATGGCATCCTCTAGATCTCCTCAATAGATTGACACATGTTCTGAAATAATAATTGCATCAACCGCAACTAGGAGCTCTATCAGAATCATCAACTCTCGACTTAACTGGTTCATCAGTCCTATTTGCTTAGGAGTGTAACTCTCTGAAACAACAACCGATGTCTCTGTGTTGACTTAGTCTCTCCTCCAACTGCATACATACAAGTTAATATGCATAACACTTATTTGAACAATATTACTTCTAACAAACATTTAATCAAGCATTTCCATATCATTAAAAGATATTTATCATATCATTTCTAAGGTTGTTTAGTAGATGGCAAAGTTCATAACTTTAAACACAAAAGGGTTTATACCTATCACAACCGAAATGTCTATCACAAAAATGACAAGTTTAACATAACATAAATCCATATAAAATAACCAAAAAAGTTTCTCATCATTTTCCCCAACCTAACTAATGCTTGTCCTCAAGCATTTGCATGTTCCTCAAATACTTCATTTTTAAAATCAGTCACTTTTGTCTCCCATGTAGCCAGAACATATAGATCCCAATAAAAACCCTGACTTCCTTCTATTTCTTTCCAACGAGCATCCTCAGCTTCTTTGTCATATGTCTGGAGGTTCTTCCAATCTAGAATAGGATATAGTAAAAGTGGAGGGTGAAATGTGACATGAATCCACCTTTCCTGCAATGATCTTCCCAACTAGATGTGCCCGATTGCCCTTTTTAACATTGCATGGTAGTTCTGCAGAGAGTGTGGTTCTCGTTGCTTTAACTCATCTGGCAACCCATTCCATCACTGAGAAAGGTATCCAAACACCAGGTGTGTTGAATTCTTAGCCACTGCTTCATACTCTTTGTACACCTGCTCCCTTTTTGTCAAAACAAGGTCTCTGTTCTTGTTGTCACTTAAAATCTAATTCCATTGGTACAATACATTGCTTGAGAAGGATGTCTCAACTCTTAATTCCAATGGAAAAGTCAATTCTAGATTCTTGTATTGCCTAAACTGTTGCCCCCAACTATTCTGATTTTGGATGTAAGACATGAATGCCTTAAGCTAAACATCACTGATGTATAATAGAGGGTTCCAATGAGTGTCAATTGGAACTGCATAATTATGTAGATATAATTGACAAAGCAAGTTTTTGAAATCAGAATGTGAAGTCTCATATGCATATAGAAACTCTCTTGGAGTTAGTAGAGAAGAACATAAACCAGAAAACTCTCTTGATAACTGATAAGAAATATATAATTCTTTCAAGTACAGAGAATATACTCTAGGAGGGGGTTGACATTGCACAATTTGGGGAGCTAACTCCATGAATCCCCCATACTGGTTTTCAATTTCAAAATATCCTTATCTCTCTTATCAATTTCCTTTTGTAACCTTTCCTTTTCTTGTTTCCAAGTTTCTCGTTCCTTTTGAATGGCTT
Source organism: Cryptomeria japonica (assembly GCF_030272615.1). Lineage (NCBI taxonomy): Eukaryota > Viridiplantae > Streptophyta > Pinopsida > Cupressales > Cupressaceae > Cryptomeria > Cryptomeria japonica. The sequence goes on from NC_081410.1 coordinate 109,575,639, forward strand.
TGTAAATTTGATACAAAAATTATGGCCACGTGAATGTTGGAGGAATTGGTAAGTGTATCTTTATTCTTTCTTGACTTGTAGAAGCCATCTACTTTGCAGCGTCTGCAAGCTTATTCAAACCAAACATTCCTTCAGTTCCTGCTTGACTACCTTCTTGCAATGGTACATTCAGATTAACAGTTAGGTTTATCCCCCCTTCCCCTTCCATGCCTACATTCTCTGTTGAAAAATCACTAGGTGGGGATGGAGGAGTTTGAACTCTAGAAGGCGATTTGATGTACATCAACCTTACTAGTTTTTCTATAAAGTCATTATCCGACTCGGTGTCAATTTCTATAATCACCTGCTGAGGGACTACCTTGGCTTTTCCTTTGGCTTTGCTCTAATTCCAGTTACTATGCCTCAAAGGAAAATCAGAGGGTTCAAAGAATATTATTTTTTATTTGGCTACTGGAGGAACTATAGGTGAGGGTTTTGCTTTCTTCACTTTAGGCCTTGAAAGACTATCTTCTTCAACACTAGACACTATTTGCATAGGAATTTCTTTCTGTTCCTTGGGTTCATCCTTCAATGGTATTTTGTCCTTCACATGCTTCTTTTATTTTTTAGAAGCAGGGGCTAAGGATACTAGGGTTTCTGCTTCCATTCTATTATCAGGGTTTGAAGAGGAGGCTTCTGCAACAGGCTTCCTCGACTTTTTCTTTCTAGAAGAAATTTGAAACACAAACCCTACATTCTGAACTTGTTCCTTTAAGAAAATTATCCCAATATAGCCTAGGATTTATTTCCTGAACACTTCTTTCTACTAATAACTTGATTAAACAATGGTGAGACACGAAATTCTCCCTACCTTTTTGTGTCTCTGAAGACATCTTCTTTAGCATGTGGTACAAAACACTCAAGACATTCATGTGTCTTCCATGGCGAAGATGAGAAAGAAGTTTGAAATGTACAACTTGTAGAAGAGATTGTCGACCTTCACAAGTAATGTATTTGATAATATACACTGCTACAAGAGCCCAATCTGGATGCAAAGATCTCCTACTTGTCCCCTACCTATAAATCACCAATGGAGGATCCCCAGGATGTGTAAATTCAGCTATGGCCAATCTTGCATCAAAAGTGTCCAAACATTTTTTCCCAACTGCAAGAAGACCAGTTACCTTGACAATTTGTTCTTCTGTGGCTATTATCTTAACCCCTCTTACCATGGCTTCCCCTTCTCAAAATGTGGACACAAACTTGTGAGCTATAGCATAATAGAGACTGTTGAGCTTCAAAAAATAATCCAATCATCCAGAGGCTTGAGATACTGGCACCTGGTTTGCATCTGAAAGAATAAGCTCATGGTCTACTGGTTCATGCCTGGTTGGCAGTCCTACCATTTTTTGCAAACTCTACCACTCTTCTTTTTTCAGAGCAATTCCCTTTCTTCAGAAGTTATAGAAATTTCCTAACTTGTTACCCACAACCTTCACATATTTCAAAGCTAATTATAGCACCTTTATTTTCACACATTCAAACTGACAAAGACAGGGTGACAAGAAAGATAGTTCGAATGGAAAATCATGACTCAAGGCTTAGGATAATTTAAAATCATGCTTTGTAGGTGACCCAATATGCTAATTCCATAATTCAACTTCGTATTTGCAAAAAAAACACACATTAACCCCTCCCCCACACCAAAATGTCACATGGGTCCACACATGGGAAGGGAGGGGAATATATACAGGTTGTGAAAGAAATGATATGATGAAATGATAATGAAATAACTCAAACAAAATGCAATCAAGAGCAATAAGTATAAAATATGTTAATTTGTACTTGAAAATTGATGTATAATAAACAATAATTAAGAGTGTTGATGTAATGGTCGAGATATGTGCAATGTAACAACAAAGTTTAAAGAATGAAAGAAAGCGAGTACGGATGGAAATGTGTCAAATAGAGAGATGAGGTGGAAGGACAATGAAAGATAAGAAGAAATCATTTCCATGTGGACATGGAAACTTTATTAAGAAGGTGGAAAAGTAAACTTTAGTCAATACATGATGAATTGGAAAGCTCGCCAAATGTTCCTGCAACAAATTTGAAATTTGGACTACCCGCAAATTGTTGCAGGAACTCTTGTTTAGAACTGGGCATGTGATAAAGGCGAAGTCTATGGCCATTTACCAACAACTTGAAACGGACTAGATCAATTATTGTGAGTCGAACAACCCCGTTGTCAAATACTTCGGCCACCTCATATGTTCCCATCCAACGCGTTTGCAGCTTGCACCGGTTTTCCTGATATCTAGAGTCATATAGTGATCCCAATCTCCAGGGGAAAATTTCTTGTTTTTGATATGCTTATCATGCCATCGAACACGTTTTTGTTGTATGAGCTCTATATGATGGAGGGCTTGCTTCCTATATTCATCTAGACTATTAATTTGCATGATGCTGTCCTGTTGTGCTTTAGAAATATCCAGGTCCAGGTCTAGTGTTGTCTGCAACGTTTTGTATTCAAATTTTATGGGAAGGACAACTATTTTGCCATAGAGTAACTCAAATGGGGTGAAGCCAGTGGTTGTTTTCCATGAGATCCTATAAGTCCATACTGTCTCAAGTAATCTAGAGGCCCAATATTTCTTGTGGAGGCTCACTGTTTTTGTGAGAATGGCTTCAATCTCCCTATTTATGACCTATGCCCGGCCATCGACTTGGGGATGATAGGGAGTGGACTTTTTATGATGAATGCTATATTCATTCATGAGAGTTATTACTAAGGTGGAGGAAAATTGTGGCCCTTACTTAGTTACCAACTCCCTAGGTACTCCATATTTAGTAAAGATTTCTCATAAAGAAACTTTGCAACTTTGTTGTCCCTAGCATGTGTCATAGCTCTAACTTCCACCCATTTAGTAACATAATCAGTGCAAACAAGTATATAAGACTTACCATTAGAAGGAGGATCAATAGGACCAATAAATTCCATTCCCCACTTATCAAATGGAGTAACAACTACCTGTGTTTGCAAGGGCATCTCATCATATTTAGTTGGCCTTCCCATCCTTTGGCAGCGATCACACTTCCTAGTGTATTTAATGGCATCCTTATGAAGGGTTGGCCAATAATACCCTGTGTTGAGAATCTTCATGGAGGTTCTTTTGGCAGCAAAATGGCCTCCATATAGTTCATCATGTCAGGCATGTAGAATATCATAGGTTTCATCTTCTCTAACACATCTATGCATCACATGGTCTGTCCCAGTATTGTATAAATATCCTATAACCCAAGAATAGCGAAAACTCTTGTCAACTAGCAACCTCTTCTCCTTTGGGGAGAAATAAGGAGGAACTTTGCCTAAAGCTAGATAGTTTGCTATGTCAGCATATCGTGGTGTATAAGCACTGATAGCAAATATATGCTCATCCGGAAATGAATCCTCAATGACACTGTCAGAGCCAGGTGTGGTAAGTCTTGAAAGAAAATCTGCTATGAAATTGGCTTTCTCTGAGTTATATACTATTGTTGTTAATTTTGTAACGTCGGTTGTGTTATTTCATGCTTCCGATATATACATATTAATTTGATTACATATGCTAATATGTTAACTTGTAGTATATACGTTAACTAATGATAAATAAAACCAAAGTTAACTTATCGCGTTTGACCAACGGCTACACCATTCATGATATCGAGTGGTAAAGCGACTCTCAAAAAAGTCGCACTCCTTCCGATCGGGTAAGTAAACAGAGATTAGTTTATGTGTTGTGGTGAGAGATACGTAGGGAAGACATGTGTCTTCCCACGTGGGAATACATCTCTTCACTACGTAACCCCTCATCCACTTATATAGCATGCTTACATTGAGGAGGAGCACACATCGAAATTGATAAGTGTGGTGCATCTTTAAAACACACTATAGCAGATAAAATACAATTTTCAGATCATTTCTCCATCTCTTCTATTTAATCATAGAATTTTGAAAGAACTTAACATGGCATCAGAGCGAAGTTAAGGAAGATCATATTAAAATTTTGTAATGATCTCATAGACTTTCACCAAGCTCTTACTAAGATCGTATTCCTATAATCCTAATGGCAACCAAAGTTAGGTCTGAAGATAGATTAGATCGAGCATCAAATTTTGTATCTTGGAAATCCAGGATCATGCTTGTTTTGAAAGAAAATAAAATTGACTCCCATGTCAAAAGTGAAATTCCTAAACCCTCTGATGATACAGAGAAAATTCAGTGGAGCAAGGATAGTGAGAAGGCCCTTAAGATAATTGTGGATTTAGTAAGAGACCACATTGTACCAGTTATTTCTAAATATGAGACGAACTTTCAGATGTTCAAAGCACTAGCTGACATTTATGAAATCAACAACACTAGCAGGGCTCTCACCCTAAAGAATCAACTACACCATATAAAGATGAATAAAGGAGAAATAGTTACATCCTATTTCTTGAGGATCACTGAGCTTAGGGATCAACTATCCACTATTGGACATCTAGTAGACAACAAAGAACTTGCTATGATGGCCATAAATGGACTTCCTACCTCATGGGAATCGTTCATTCAAGGAATCAGTGCTCGTTCTAAATTTCCTAAGTTTGATAGATTGAAAACAAATTGCATTCAAGAGGAATCTCGGCTTGTCACAAGAGGAATAAAACAAAACAATGGTAATGAAGAGATTCAAGTTCGAAACTCTAATTCCCACAAGAAAGGAAAGAAGAAGAACTTTAAGAGAAAAAGGAACAACAACTCAAATGGGAAGAGGTTTTCAAAGAAGAAGAGAGACATTTCTGAAGTACAATGTTTCAGATGTGACCAATATGGGCACTATGCGATGAAGTGTCCAGATAGTATCAAACAACAAGCTTCAATGGCATAAAAAAAGAAAGGGAGTAATTCCGAGAAGCTAGTCTTCTACTCAGCCCTCTCTAGTCAAGTCACCTCCAGTTTCAACACATGGGTGATTGACAGGGGAGCATCTTGACACATCACTGGATTTCGTGAGCACCTAGATACACTTGTGGAAAGTTCAAATGAAGAAGTGACAATTGGTGATGACTCAAATTATCCTGTTATGGGAATAGGAACCTGCAATATCAACCTAAAGTCAGGCATATCCCTACAACTAACTGGAGTTCTATTTGTACCTAGTATAAAGAGAAACCTTGTCTTAGTTTCAGCACTTGAAGATAAGGGCTACAGATTAACCTTTATGGAAGGAAAGGTAGTCGCTTGGCCAAAGAACTCCACCATCAAGAAAGCCCACACCATTGGAGTAAGACAAGGGAGACTCTACAGACTTTGCACCACTCCACCTCTAGCCTTGATTCATGAGACTCCAGATTGGAATGAACTTTGGCACAGAAGATTAGGGCACCTTCATTTCCATGCCCTACCTAAGATAGAGAAGATGGTGATCAGTTTACCCAAGCTAAGTCTAAAATCTGAGGAAGCCTGCAAAGGGTGTGCCTTGGGAAAGAATACTAAAGGGTCTTTTAATTCTAGCAATAGTAAATCCAAAAATGTATTAGAATTAGTTCATTCTGATTTATGTGGACCCATGTCTATACCCTCATTAGGGGGATTTTTATATTATGTAATATATGTAGATGATTATTATAGGAAGACCTAGATATATTTTCTGTGGTACAAAGAGTCTGAAGAAATCCTTTCTAAATTTAAGGAATTCAAAGCTCTTGCAGAAAATATGACAAGTAAGAAAATCATAACCTTAAGAACAGACAATAGGGGGGAATACACTTCTGATACGTTTGAAGATTATTGTATAAATGTTGGGATTAAGAGGGAGTTAACTATACCTTATAACCCACAACAAAATGGGGTAGCTGAAAGAAAGAATAGGACTATAGTAGAAGCTGCTAAGACTATGTTGTTTGACCAAAATATAGAAACCTCATTTTGGGCTTAAGCATCTAGGATAGTTGTGTACATTCAAAATAGATGTCCTCATTCTCTTCTTGATAATAAAACCCCTGAAGAAGCCTTTACTGGCAACAAACCTGACATAAGTCATTTCCGAATCTTTGGGTGTCCAGTCTATATTCATGTCCCCAAAGAAAAGAGGTCAAAGTTAGAACCTTCTGGAAAGAAAGGATTATTTGTTGGGTACAGTGAAACCTCTAAAGCCTACAAAATATACATACATGGTCAAAGACAAATTGAACTAAGCAGAGATGTCATCTTTGAGGAAGACATAACATTCAGGAGGTCCAAAAGCTCTAATGAATTAGAACACCAAGATCCTTCTACAAGCTTGGATGAGTATTCCACCCCTGAGATTCACAGGGAGACCCATGAAGATGTTGAGCATGAAGTTCAAGGCTTACCTTTAGATGAAAATTATCCCAAAACTAGGAAGAGACCACTTTGGGCTAAAAAGATGCTTCAAGAAGCTGAAAATTATGTTGCTCCAAAGGGGACCTTCAGAGAAAGTAAGAGACCTAACCTATTTTCCAGTTATACTACCTTGATGAGTGAGATCATTGATGCAGAACCTTCCTGTGTTGGAGATGCACTCAGCATCAAGTTTGGAAAGATGCTACGTCAGAAGAGTATCAGTCAATTCTGAAAACTGATATCTGGGATATTGTGTCTAGGTCTAAAGGCAAATCTGTGGTATCTTCTAAATGGCTCTTCAAAATCAAACATGCAGTAGATGGTAGCATTGAGAAGCACAAAACAAGGTTTGTTGCCAGAGGTTTCTCACAGAAAGAATGTATTGACTATGAAGAGACATTTGCTCCTGTTGCTAGATACACTTATGTCCGAGCAGTTTTGGCTATTGCAACATCTAAAGAATGGAAAGTCCATCAAATGGATGTCAAGACTGCTTTTCTGAATGGTAAGATTGAAGAAGAAGTTTATTTGGAGCAACCTGAAGGTTTTGTGATTCATAAGGCTGAATCACATGTCTGCGGATTAAAGAAAGCTCTTTATGGAGTGAAACAGGCCCCCAGAGCATGGTATGAAAGAATTGATCACTATCTCTTGGAATTAGGGTTTTCTAAGAATGAAGCATATCCAAATCTCTACTACAAGGTAATCAATGGTGAATTATTAATTCTTATTCTTTATGTTGATGATCTACTAATCACAGGAGAGGAAAATTGTATTTCTCGATGTAAGAAAGAATTAGCCTCTGAGTTTGATATGAAAGATTTAAGAATTCTTCACTACTTCCTTGGATTGGAAGTTTGGTAGCAAGCAGATGGTATAATCCTTAATCAAGGAAAATACACCATTGATATACTCAAGAGATTTAGAATGTTGGATTGTAAATCCATGACCACACCTATGGAGACAAATCTGCACAAGCTAAAGGAAACAACTGCAAAATCAAAGTTTGAAGATCCTACACTCTACTGACAGATTATAAGATCTCTGATGTATTTGGTAAACACGAGACCTGATATATGTTATGTTGTAAATGCACTAAGTCAGTTCATGTGTGAACCCAAGGAAATACATCTTGTTGCTGCAAAGCATATTCTGAGATATCTTCGAAGAACTATTGGTTTTGGTTTGAAATATAAACATGTAGAACTTGACCTACATGGATTCACTGATTCTGATTGGGCTGGAAGCATAGTTGACAGGAAAATCACATCAGGATGTTGCTTCATTTTAGGATCAGGAATGGTATCATGGATATGTAGAAAACAGTCTTCAGTTGCTCAGAGTTTTATAGAAGCTGAATACATTGCAGCCTCCATGGGAGCAAGAGAAGCTGTATGGCTCCGGAAATTGCTTGTAGGACTGTTTGGTCAGCCCTTAAATCCTACTATCATCTACTATGACAATCAGAATTGCATCAAGCTTTCAATGAATCCAATATTTCATGGCAGGTCTAAACACATTGAGATTCCTTCAGAATCAATGGATTAATTGTGATGTTTTCTCTAACATGAAATGTGTCCTCCCTATTTAAGAGGGAGTGTTAATGTTGTAACGTCGGTCATGTTATTTCACGCTTTCGATATATACATATTAATTTGAGTACATATGCTAATATGTTAACTTGTAGTATATACGTTAACTAATGATAAATAATACCGAAGTTAACTTATCATGTTTGACCAACGGTTACACCGTTCATGATATCAGGTGGTAAAGCAATTCTCAAACAAGTCGCACGCCTTCCGATCGGGTAAGTAAACGGTGATTAGTTTATGTGTTGTGGTGAGAGGTACGTAGGGAGGAGACGTGTCTTCCCACGTGGGAAGACATATCTCTTCACTATGCAACCCCTCATCCACTTATATAGCATGCTTACATTGAGGAGGATGCACACACTGAAATTGATAAGTGTGGTGCATCTTTAAAACAGGCTATAGCAGATAAAATACAATTTTCAAATCATATCTCCATCTCTTCTATTTTGATCACAGAATTTTGAAAGAACTTAACAATTGTAGTATCAAAATCTTGTAGTAATAACAACCACCTGGCTAACCTGCCTGCTACCAAAGGTTTGTTCATTAGGTACTTGATGGCTGCATGATCAGTATGGACAAACACTAGATACCCAGTGATATAATGCTTAACTTTGTTTAAGGCATAAACCACTGCTAGCATTTCCTTTTCTGTCACTGTGTAGTTCAATTGAGCTCCTTGCAGGTTCTTACTGATGAAATAGAGGGCATGCTCACTGGCTCCTTCCTTTTGACCCAAGACAACACCAACTGCATAGTTAGAGGCGTTTGTATGAACATGAAATGGAAGTTCCCAATTAGGTCCTCCAAGAACTGGTGTTCTAGTCAAAGTATCTTTGAGTGTAGAGAATGCATAATCACAAGAATATATCCAAATGAATTCAACATCCTTTGTCAAGAGCCCATACAGCGGTCCTGCTATTTTGTTGAAGTCTTGAACAAATCTCATGTAATATCCTGCATGACCCAGGAAGCTCCTTACATCTTTTTACTTTGTGGGTACTGCTAGATTTTTTATCTTTTATCTTGGCATGGTCCACCTTAATGCCTGTTTGAGAAATATGATGGCCTAAAACTATACCTTTTGTCATCATCATGAAACACTTCTCACTATTGAGGGATAAGTGATGATCTTCACACCTTTGCAAAACCTTCTCCAGATTGGATAGGGCTTCATCAAATGTTTTTCCATAGGTTGTAAAACCATCCATGTAAATCTCCATTTTGTTGAGAGAGATGTCAGTGAATATGTTGATAACTGCCCTTTGGAATGTTGCATAAGCCAAAAGGAAGGAGTGAATAAGCATGTGTGCCCCAAGGGCATGTGAAGGTAGTCTTCTCCTGATCTTCAGGAGCAATTTTGATCTGGTTATATCCACTGAACCCATCCAAGAAGGAGAAATATTAATTCCTTGCTAAATTGTCCAATACCTTATCAATAAAAGGTAATGGAAAGTGATCTTTCTTAGTGGTTGCATTCATCTCTCTGTAGTCAACACACACACTCCACTTACCTCCTTTCTTAGGTACATTGACCAAAGGAGATACCCACTGACTATTGGAGATGGGATAAATGAATCCTACATCTAACCATTTTTGTAATTCTTGTTTAACAATTTCTCTTACTGCAGGGTTCACTCTCCTCTGTGGTTGGTAGATTGGTTTGCATTCTTTATTGATATAAATTTTGTGTGTACAGAGCATAGGATCCAATCCCTTCATGTCATTATAGTCCCAAGCAAATGCACATTGGTGGATTTTTAGGAATGTTGCCAAAGATTCATGCTAGGTTGTGGTTGTATATGGTGAAAATGGATAACAACAATATTGAAAGACTAAATGAATTCAACCACAAAACCCTAGTATAACAACAACAAAGATCCACCATAACATATGAAGATTACTTAAGACAATGCAATTCAAATGAAATCACAAAGATTATACCATCATATGTCCAATAGGGTTTGGATCTCCATTCTTCCTATCTCCATTGATCTTGCTTGATATATTTGCTCTTAGATTTTATGTGCACAAGAGCTCAACAAAGAACGGAAATGTGGTTGCAAGTAGGCTTGATTGCATATGCAAGTTTGAAAGCGTAGTCGGGGCTGAATGCATAATGAGGGTTTAATAATGAAGGAAGCATCTCCTTATATAGAAGACACTATAAGAAATGAAGGGATAAGATTGAGAGGTGTAAAAAAAGATCGACTATGATTAGAGGGTAGGTAAAGAAAATAATAAAATAATAAGAGGGTAGGTAAAGAAAATAATAAAATAATAAGAGGGTAGGTAGTGTAGGAATTAAGAGATAAACATGTGTCATGGGTGGAAAATGTTAATGAATTAATTAAATAAATAAAGATCTATTTAATTAATAGAAGAAGTGGGATCAAATTAAATAAATAAAAGTATTTATTTAATTTAGAAAATGATCATTTAAATAAATAAAGGTATTTATTTAAATGAGAAATAAGGCTAGAAGAGGATAAATGAATTAATTAAATAAATAAAGATTTATTTAATTAATAGAAGAATTAGGCTTAGATAGTTAATTAAATAAAAATATTTATTTAATTAGACAAGACAATTTTAGGTGTCTACAGTGGTCAACTTATTGTTGATATTCAGGAATCTTCCTGGAGAGACCTCTAGTTGTTCAGTTAGTTATATCATTGATGTTGGACTAACAGTGGGGGTTTTGACTTCATGAGGAAGCAACGCATGCAACAGGTGTGATTGATCGTGGAATTCTGGGGTAGAAGGTGATGGTAACAATATTTGCAAAGGGCATGAAGGATGATTATCTATTTCACAATTATTTTGGATAAGATGAGATAGAATCTCATCCTCATCTTGCAATTGCAAGATAGAACTCCTCCCTAACATCATTAATGATTGCAATGAATTAACCTCCTCAACATCGTCACCCAAGTTTAGGCCATATTGTTGTATCATTTTCTTCATTACGCTTAGCTGGTGAAAAAAAAACAAGCTTCTTTGTAGTATTACCATTTGAAATGGTCATATCTCCAGACCTACATCCTATGCAAGCATCTACAGTAGCAGCCATGGTCTTCCCAATATAACAAGATATCCCCCCGTAGTGGCTTTAGGAGATAGAATCATAAAGTTTGTTGGATACTCCCATGAATCTAGGGTGACAATAAGGTCTTCAACAACCCCTTCCGGCGTGACTGTGGAACTATCAACTAGTTGCAACACAGTAGGGGTTCAGCTCCCAAATCTATAAGAGCATTTTTAACCAAAACCCCATTAACTATTATTTCTACCACTGGACTACCATGATCAAAATACTTAGGAATAATAGCTTTTCCCAACATAATATCTGCCAACTGGCCTATAACGGGGAGAATTTTTGGGTCTTTTCTTTTCCTGCCTGGTTTCTTGAGATACATTTCCCTTATTGCTTTACTATAGATAGGAACATCTTTAATGGCTTGGAATAAGGGTATTTTAACACAAACATGCCTAAGCTGGTCTAGGAAGTCAAAGGTTGGCTCTGCTTCTGGTTCTTTGACTACTAGCCTATTAGGAAATGGAGGATCTATCTCATTTGTTTGTGCTTGTTCACCTTGTCCTCTAGAATTAAATTGTGTGGCTTGAGGGTCATCATTTTCTAATTGTTTGTCCTATTCTGGAGGAAGTTCAATGATAGTTGGTGAATGAGGAACCCTCAAGTCCTTCCCTGAGCGGAGTTGCATGTTATTGATATTCACAACATAGGCGGGGTATTGGATAGGGTCATTAACAAATGCCTGCTATTGTGGTTTACTATTAGGATTTGGTGCAGGTCGTGTTGGAAATTGAGTGGGCCTAGGTGCATTGGCATTTGGGCCAGCCTGAGGTAATAGGGCTTGTTGAGGAGGAGGAATAGGTGGCTGCATATAGCCAGCAGATTGATTTTGCCATTGTTGTCCTCCTCTCCATTGAGGTGCTGATTGCCAGTCCCCTTGAGGAAGTTGCCAATTACCTTGTGGTTGTTGCATGTTCATAGTAAGGTTATTTGGCCAGGAAGGATTCTGGTTTCCCCAATAGTGTTGCCCATAATTTGACCAATTAGGAGGATTTTGGGACTGCCAATTACTATTAGCATTGGGATTTGCATAAGGATAATTTAAATAAAGAGGATCTTGTGGCATACCTTGTCTTGGTGCCCATGGTCTACTATGTGCAACAAAGAAGACTTGTCCTTCCTCATCGTCAAGTGGTTTGAATTCCGGATACTCCTGCTTGCTCTCAATGCTTGAAATTATGAAGCATAAACTAAAGAAAGAAGATCAATCAAAGTTGAAAGAAAGTGAGAAAGAAAGACTAAGGATGAATTCCCCCGACAAATGAAAGGTATGGATCCTTATTTCGAAAAAAGATGATATTGATTTTTAAAGTGGAATGTCAAAAAAGAAGGTTGATCTTGATGGAATTATTAAGGAACAAATATTATTGATTGGGAGTATAATTGAAAAGGATGTGCTAGTTCAACAATAGTAGTGTTGTTTTGAATCTATTGGAAATTTCTAAATCAACAACTACTGGCAAATATTTTCATTGCTCTTGTAATTATAGCTCAAGGAATAAGAACAATTGTGGAAAAAAATTCTTTTTGTTTATTAGTGAAAGCACTAGGATTTTTAGCTTGGCCCTAGCTCCAAGTGAGACCACAAACCGGGGGTGGGGCTTCATCCCCGACATTAACACTCTATCGTCCTCCTCCTTGGCATTAACCTTTGGTCATCCATTTCTCCTCTTGTCTCTCCTCCACCTCCAACATGTCCTCTGACACATCCTCCTCCTACGCGCCCACCTTATATCTCCTACCACCAACATGTCCACAATGATAGCAACGATGTGTGAGCCAAGCAGGGATTTGACCTTGGCTTCTTATAATGCCCTAGTAAGAAAGACTCATTTCCTCCACCAAAGGGGTTCAATTCTCTTTTATCATTGGATTACTAACTCATTAATAAGGAATTCATTCAATTGTCAACCCAGGAACATATACTTGAGTCTGCACTATATGTGCACCAAGAGACTCATGAGGAATACTAACTCAAACTTAAATCAGCTAAATAAGGAATTAATGGAAAGCATTAGATTCTAACATTGGCTCTACTAACATCAATTTAACCTACTTAACATGAAGCTTGTAAAATTATGCATGAAATAAACTAACCAGCTGGTAACTATAAACTATGTGTTTCCTTTAGCTGCAGGAGCAATCACAGAATGAAGTTTCTGTGGCTCCAAGACAATTAACAAAAAGGATTCTAAACAATAAACATAAGCTCGATAGTAAACTTACTTAGCAAAATATGGAAATGAATGAGCGTGGATGCTCCCCAAGTGAGCCCCCTTGGTTGAGCCTCCAAAACCTTAACTAAATCTAAAGATTATGTCAACATCACATACACATTGAAATTTTGAACAACAAATATAGTAGAACTGAAATCTGTTGTTATTTCTAACTATGAAACAAAGTACTCTCGGTGCTCAAGTAAAAATAAAATTGTGTTACATACTACACCGTCGATCCACTCCCAACAAACCAGGAGGATGATTTTTATTAGAAATAAAAGCATAGATGGGTGAATCATTCTAAGACTTAGTCTAATGCACAAATATAGGTCATGGCATCCTCTAGATCTCCTCAATAGACCGACACATGTTTTGAAACAATAACTGCATCAACCGCAACTGGGAGCTCTGTCAAAATCATCAACTGCCGACTTAACTGGTTCAACAGTCCTATTTGATTAGGACTGTAACTTCTCAAACAACAACTGATGTCTCTGTGTTGACTTAGTCTCTCCTCTAGCCTAATACATAGAAGTTAATACGCATAACACATATTTGAACAATATTACTTCTAACCAACATTTAATCAAGCATTTCCATATCATTAAAAGAGATTTATCATATCATTTATAAGGTTGTTTAATAGATGGCAAAGTTCATAACTTTAAACACAAAAGGGTTTATACCTATCACAACCGGAATATCTAAGTCACAAAAATGACAAGTCTAACATAACATAAATCCATATAAAATAACCAAAAAGGCTACTTATTAGTTGCATTATTAACAAGGCAACCACTTAACCATCACACTACAAGATGAACCCCTTGTGGAAACTATATGTTGCCCCAATTTCATATTATATCATTTATTAAAATATATATTATGAGAAGTATTCTAACAATGATGAAAAGATAGAATACAAGATGGAAAGGAATCATTTTCTCATTTTCAAGAGTTCATGCATGATGAGATGGTATTTGGATGTTATAACCTAAAAAGTCCAAATACAAATATTGTGACAAACTCATGGATTAAAGTTTTTTATGGATTCAATTTAATAGCCAGTAATAGATTCACCATTCCATGTGCCCATAACAAGAAGCAACTCACAATTATTATAGGTGAACATTAGATATATACTGCATCCCATCTTATGAGAATTAGATGGTCATCGGTCTAGAAGGGTTGCATTCCATTTGTGGGCTTCTATAAATTCGTCAAGATAGGGAGTTGAAGTTTACAATTGAAGGAAAAGTTGTGATGCTTGAAAATGTCATTAATGGCTCCATGAGAATAGTTATACACAAGGGGATTGCTTGTATAAACTGCTTGAGTAGCATATTTCTTCTTGATGGTGGGCATACACATATTTTTCATTTTCTAGATTCCTATCATTGAAAGGTTTCTTACATGCCATAGAATTACTTGTGATCTTTTATCAAGAATAGTCATAGCTTTAAAATGCCTTTTGGACACACTGAGCTATTGGTTGTGCCATTCGATGAGATTAAGGCACTTGCTACTCTCAATTTCATGATAAAATAGGTTTCCTTGGTCAACTAAGACACTTACTATTGAAGCCTTTTATGAAATATGTATATATAGCAAAACATGGAATGGTCACTATGACACCTAAGATTGATCATTTGAGATCCTAAAGTAGTAGGTTCTATTTGTAAGAGCAACTAAGTGTGAGTTTAGTTTCATAAATATATTATACCTTGGCTATGTAGCAAAAGATCAAGGTATACAAGTATATCATATGAGTTTTTCTATCACCTAACTTTCTTAAGAAGAGTCTTAGTTTATGAAGGCATGATAGAAGGATTGTTGAAGAGTTTTCAGGTGTAATAAAAGGACAGTCAACTCATGTACTTTCCACTTCAAATTTCTTATATTCACTTGTAGTAGATATGGTATTTTAGAAGGGGGAATTGAAGCAAAATTAATGTGAAGGTGGGATGTTATTAAATTAGAAAGCATGAAGTCAAAAGATTCATAAATAGATTTTCTTTCTTAATGAGATTTTGTCCATCGAATTTGTATTGGTAGAACGTAGACCTCACCAAGGGAAGAGCACCACTTACCCAACCTCCAAATTACTATTTTTTAAAAAACCAATAAAAACGAATAACTAGAAGTGCATTAATTAATTTTTTTTTGGCATTTTTGAACCATAATTGGTCCATTTGTACACCTTTTATTGGTACCAATAGGACATGATTATTGGGACATTTGTGCATAAGTATTTACAATTTTAAGTGCATGATCATTGGGACATTTGTGCATAAGTATTGACAATTTTAAGTAGATATTGGACGACACTTTAAAATGTGTACTTTACTACCCAAAAGCTAAGCTATTAAGTCACATGCAGAGACGAGCAAAAAAAAAGATCAATATCCTAAGAACCATTTAAAATTTGTGGTGCACAAAGTTTGCTATAAAGTGACCAGTGGTACACTTACCCTAGATTTATGAACATTATGACGTTGACAATGTCTTTAATTTCTTCTTAGGTTGGTAAAACCTAGAAGATCTATAACAAAAATGGGCAAGGGAAAGAATGCCAATAATTTTGAAGTACGAAAAATGGGAAACATTTACATGACAAAAGAGTACGAATGATGTCTATTAAATCTCACTTCTTATTCTATTTATCATAATATAATGTGAAAAATATATGTAATATTACATAATTATATACATCTATTTGTCATCTCTAACATGTTTCTTGATTTTTAGATTGGATTGTGTTTTAATTTTCTAATCAAAATTTCAGGTCACATTTCATGATCCATCATCAGAATACCAGAAAATTAAGAGAGAAGATACAAAATGTTGATTCAAAAGTTAACATGCAATCTAATCCAAATCCAAAAATCAAGAAATGTATCTAATCATATGAAAAATCTGATATCATTGATCTCTTTAACATTCCAAGCACATACATTGCATTTAGACAAATAAAAATCTTAGGAAGGTGTTTTTAAACAACAATTAATAGGTGGTTTAAGATTTCATGTTGAAAAATGTTACACTTCACCAAGCATCCACAAGACCTTGGCATTGACTCACATAGGCTTATAGTGTTTGCAGATAGAAGAACGTTACACATGCGTATGATAGATGTGCCATCATCATCACAAAGATGAAAAGTCGTAAAGGAAACCATCTCAAAAAAATTGGTTTAGAGGGTGGAGCTTGCCCCACGCGAGTAATAAGAATTAGGTGGCTTGAAACATTTTGAAAGACACGTAATTTTGAAAAAGGTACTTGTAGTGCCCCATTTTCGATCATGTTTTTATTAGTGAAAAAATTATTTCCTTTCTTATGCAAGGAAAAAGCCAAGGACAAAGTATTGAGTCATCGTCCCTTGGGAGTGCAGAGTTAACTAGAAGTTAGGGTATGCAAATTCGTCTCCTAGTTTTTCTCTTTGAATTTAACTTGCATGTGATTGTTTCATAGCTCTGAAGTTCTAAGCTAAATATTTGTTCAAATGCAATTTCGGTTCAGCTCAATTCGGTTAACATGGCCTCCAGTAGTGTCCCAATCGTTCAACCATGATATTGAATGAATACAAGAAAACTAGAACTTTTCTTCAAATCTGCTGATGATTTATTCAATCATTCATGGAAAAGTGAGAAACTAGTGCTTGAATAAAAACAAGAAAGATATCAATTTTCAAGTCAGCTGAAGATTATTCAATCATGCATTCAAAAAAGAAACGTCATTTACCATTCAATACATTTAAGTCCATGTGTGCTAGGGCATAGGTTCCCTAAGCCGCTGAGTTGAGTAAGCAAATTTATGCTCGTCATTCCAGCCTCATTTAAGCTCTAAATGAAGGAGGTAGATCCCACTACTACCATGTTGAACGCTTTTCTGACTTTCCCCAACCACTCGCATTCAGAAAATGAGCAGGAGACGGAAGACAGGAAAAGATCTGTCTTATCCAGTGTTCCAACATATCATTACAAGGTGATCAATAAGTTTAACCATTAGTGAAATCAGAACTTATTTCGTTCTAAACAAAAATAAATAAACTAACAAACAAATTAGGGTAATCTTTCCGTAAAGAGCTACATACTGCTATCAATAACAACTAGACGACCAGGCACATGTAATCAAGAGCAACACATTTCACAAAGAGTATGCAAAAGAATAAAATATGATACCACATGCATTTTGAGCGTAAAATAATCAGATAAAGCCATGACTGTTAAAATTAACTAGCAAATGAGCCAGAGCATATTGATTAATTACTTTATATAAGAAAACATTTCGCTATATACTCATTTTTAAATAAAAAGAAGCATATACTCTAAAAAAGCATACTTTCCTCCATGGATTTCATCCCCCATGTTTTCTACACAACGTTTTTGAATTAAGGACCATTTGCTACTGAGCCTTTGCCCATAACTAGAACTCACATGTGGAAAGAATGAATTATAGTTTTTTTCATTCAGAACAAAAAAATCCATGGAAGTAAAAAAGCAGGACACTGGCCAACCCCTAATCTGTTCATCATAAGTATCTCCTACGGGCACCTGATTAAAAAAAAGAGCAACAAATAAATATGTCAAAGACATAAAAAATGCTAACACTTGCAAAACATTAGTTGATCTCCAGAAAACCGCCAATAGATACAAAAGTGTTTGTTATTTTTTAGCCACGTTTCCTTTTTCAATAAGGTTTAACTGCCAAAAGGAGACATGCACAATCATTTTGAACCTAAAGTTGGGAATTGCCCTGGGTCCTCAATCTGAGGTGTAACTTGGCGGTTGTTACCACCATCATAACCACCTCTGAAACCACCACGATCACCACGGCCACGTCCACGGCCCCGGCCTCGGCCACCTGGACTAAAGTAGTTTTCACCTTCCACAGGCTTCAGAAACTCATTGATGCTCATAGACTTCACAAAAATAAAACCCGCCATTAGAAACCAAAAAACATTTCTTTAGAACAAAATAAAAACAGGAAATTTACTCACCTTCTTAGCCCTCTCTTCCCTTTCAGCTATCTCTCTCCGTCTGGCCATTTCTTTCTCTGAGCCCTGAAAGAAAAACAAAAAAGACTTACTGGAAAAAAGCACACAGGCCAAACAAGAAAAAATTGCCCAAAATGTAAACTAACATTACGACACAAAATCTTCACATAATAGCTAAAATAAACTTACCAACTTGATAAATATATCATCATCTTTCTTAAGGGAAAGGCGTTGCATAGACTCAAATTCCTTTACATCAACCTTCCTTTCTTCTGACTTCATTGCTAGCAGACCCTTCCTCTTCTCCTCCAGCAATTTCTCATATTCATCAAGAGTCATCTCCTGTGGAGGAAAGGGAGCGTCATCAACCATTCCCAAGAATAATACATTTATTGGCATTGCACAAGAGAATCTAAGGAAAAATCTTCTAATCTAGAAGAAACAGAGGGATGCATTTACCAAGAGCAGGTCAAATCAATTAAATCAGTCATAATGGAAAAGCTTCAAATTTCCCCAAAAATTAGGTCTATTGTTTATGGAACATATAAATAGTAAGAAAGCAGCATTATTGCTTATAATTAATCTTGTGACCCAACATCTCTTGAAGCAGAAAGCCGTTTCGGAGAAAAAGGTATTTCACAATATGTTCAGAAAACAGCAGTCTGCCTGACATACTCAATCTCAATATCCCTAAAATAAAAGCACATTTAGTGGCCAGGTTATTGCTACATTCCATCCAGGAAAGGGGAGATTTACCTTATCTTCTTCTTCTTCTTTCTTCTCCGTGGACTCCACTGCAGGAGTTTCTTGATTTGACTCTTGGTTGTTTGGAGATTCCTCCTGTTTCTCAGGTGTTGTAACTTTCTCTTCTTCCACAGGAGTTAGTTCATCTGTTTCCCTGGGAACCAAAGAAATAAAAAAAAATATTTGGGTGTATACAATGTAAATAAAAACCAATTACACCAGTTAAAAAAAACTTAATTCAAATACCACAGAAAAATGAGGGCAATATTGGGAGATCAAGCTGATGAGAGTAAAGTGGAGGTAAATTTATTTTTTACTTTAAAAAATATTAATTGCGACTTTAATTACTATTAAATTAAAAAGGTACCTTTCGAATAGGTCACATGACAACAACAAATCTTTGTACTCACAAAAATTACAAGTCAATGCCTAGGTATTGACAAACCATTATTTCTGCTTTGTGTTTTATAACATCCTAGTTAAAATTTGCATGCTGATGCTTACCATCTATATGATGGTGTTGAGCCCAAACCTTGGGTTTCAGCAGTTAACATACCAAATAAGCCACTAAAAATATTGATCCTTCTAAATAAACTTGTATGTGCCTGAGGTGTGCAAAGTTAACCCTAACAACTATGACAATCTCCCCCAGTAAAAAAATTCTGAAATAAGAACTCACTGTGTAAATCCCTGGTCAGTAGGAGTGCCCCAGTTTCCTCTCCCAGCTCCTTCCCTCTTAACTTCATAGCTGCAATGATATTCAATGATCATGCTTCTAATAACCGACTGGAAAAGAATAGAACTATCCTGAAAATATTTCTATTTTAACAAAACATATTTTATAATAATCAATTACCCTCGCCCAGTTCCACTCCGCCGATCATACTGCTTTCGAGGACGCTCAGATTCATTATCATCACCATTTCCATACCCTCCACGGCCACCAAATCCACGGCCTCCACGACCACGTCCTCCTCCATATCCCCGTCCCCTTTCAGAGCGTCCAAATTCTCCTTCCTCTTGGCGAGCAAATCCCTCCTCTCCGCCTTGGTAGGAGGATCCACCACCACGACCTCCACCAAAGTAACCATTTCCATTGTTACTATCATTATTACCATCCCGATTGAATCGCTCACCATTATAGTTGCCACGGCCACGATTGCTAAAACCACCATCTTGACTACGGCCTCCCCGTCCACCTCGACCTCCTCTTCCTCCATTCTTAGCTTCCCTCACTGCCAAGACAAAACAATAGTGTTAATAAGCTCACTACAGTTAGAACATAAAAGGATGGACCTATTGAAACAGGCTCTCTCAAAACACTACCTCGTACGAAAATTGAAGCCAATATCCAAACAAATAGTCATTTATTTATCAGAATTTGAAATGCTCAATGTTAAAAATTTCAAAACTATAAACATACAACAGAAACACAAGCAATAAAGTTATACCCAACTTCAAATTTGTAGAAAGCTTGGACCTTAAAAGCAATTGCACACAGAAGAACTAGCAGCTAATGACACATGGACAAATGGAAAGTTTTTGTACGCACTAGATAGCAGCACAAGTTATTGCCAATTGCACTTAACAAAAACGGTAATGCTGAAACATTACATAATGCCAATCATGTCTACTTCTGACACTGACATTCAGCAAGCATCAACAAAAATAGCATTGTTAATGAGGTCCTTACAATGCAGTATTTTTTTTGTTAAAACAGGCAAGACAGTATTTAGTATCAACATATCCCAACCATGCAAAGCAAGAGGCTAATAAAATTTATGGACACCTAGAGAGCTTGCATGCACTATACAGCGTAACAAGTTTATGGCCAGACACAGTTATTCAAATTTACAAACCCATTACTAATCATCCCATCCACTACATAAACTGCATCCAATTGCAGATAATCCTCTATACTACTATAAAAACAATTGACATAAAATTCAAACAAACCATCAAAAATTTGTTGCAAGTTTAAACTCATTATGAATATGCTTCCAAACTTACAAAAAATCAGCCATACTCATAAATTTAAAAAACCCTTCATATATATAGAGAGAGACAGAGACAGAGACAGAGAATGTCACACACACATACACAGAGTGTCATAAACAATCAACAAACATTATATATATAAAGAGAGAGAGAGAGAGATAGAGAATGTCAAACAATCAACATGCTTCCAAACTTGCAAAAAATCAGCCAAACTCACATAAATTTTAAAAAAACCTTGAAACATATATATACAGAGAAAATGCCACACAGATACACACAGAGAATGTCATAAACAATCAACATACAATAATAATCAACTAACTATGCATCTGTGTTTAAAAAGCATCACTAATGCTCTCAATCCAATGCTCGAACTGTATCAGATAGGATAAACCATATAGATAACTTTGAAACAATTCTCAATAAACAAACAAAAATGAACACCTTCACACAACTGGAAAATCAAGCCATATCCATACAAAATTTTGTGAAACCTTCCGAGTACAAAGCTTAAATCCAACCAGCAACACAAAACTACAATAAACTATTGCAAACAATTTCCAGCATGGATGTGCACAACTCCTTAACCAACTCTCGCAACATATGGTCAAAATAGATTAACCATACGTAACTATCAACTGAAAACTATAAACCATCCAGAGGCACACAAAATATCAATACTATTCACACACTCCACAATGATAAATAAGAATTAAATCAATCAAAAGCTATCTGTAAAACAATTTATCACGACACGATGATAAAAAGCATCCGCAAACAAAAAATAACTACGTAATACAATCAACTCCCAGTGGGCATCCAAACACAATCCCATAAAGACCAATACTGCAATTGCATCTAAAACAAAACAAACAAAAAGCTCCATAAACTCAACTTCACATGCAAAATAACATCCAAATGATAAAACATCAATAAACTAGTGAACAATACTCAACGTGCATCTAAAACATAAATTTTAGATAACCTCTTAAACCCCAGCACTTATAATTCTTGTAGATCCATATTGATCTTTCAAGAATCTGACAGTACAGATGCAAAAATAATGCAGAACTGAAACATTATGTAGGCCACACAACACAAAAAAACTCAAGAAAACATCAAGCAGACCTTAAAACACACACAAGAAAAAATACTAAAGATGCACTATCATGTCAAGCAAGTAAATGGAAAAGCTATCCAAAACAATGAAATACCAATAAATTATTCACATCAAATACTCAAAGACCGTCTTTACGCTTCAGTAATCGATAAACTCTTATAACCCAATATTCAAAAATGAAATAAACTCGGAAAACCCAGAAACATAACAGTGACAAGGCATGAGAAGACAAATAAGAATCACAATGTTCTACTGCATCATGTACATATTAAAGAAAACAACCAAAACGATTAAACATGAACAACTATAAACACCAAATAGTCAAAATGCAAAGGAAAAGAAACCAATGAACAGAGCTCTCAATCCAATAATAAAGTGCAAAAACAGCCCCATGAAACCACGAACCAATCAGCAATTAAAAAGAAGGT
The DNA here is from genome assembly GCF_030272615.1 of Cryptomeria japonica. Classification (NCBI taxonomy): domain Eukaryota; kingdom Viridiplantae; phylum Streptophyta; class Pinopsida; order Cupressales; family Cupressaceae; genus Cryptomeria; species Cryptomeria japonica. Next base: position 109,598,200 of record NC_081410.1, read on the forward strand.
TTAAAACCAAAAAAGGGTAAAAAAAGGTGATGTGCAGCTCGGGAATGAATCAGAAGTTGCAAAGAAAATACAGAGATGACCAAATACAAATAAACTTAATCCGTTGCACTCACAATAATAATAAAGAAAATTGATTTATGATGTTCATTTTGATATTATTATCACTAACCTGCTTGTGAAGGAGGAAGGGGTTTGGATGGCAGCTTGGCCGGCAATGCCTGAGGCGCAGCTGCTGCCGGAGCCTTCTTCGCCGCCGTTGGCTTTTCAGGTGGAACGAAGGCAAGCTGCGTGACGTCGCCATTATCATCGTCCCCGAGCAGATCGAAGGGATTTGCAGTCGCCATTGCTGAAAAAGACCTCCTCCAACAGATCGATCAAACCTCTTATTATTTCTATCGACTTTTCTCCATTAATACAAGCTGTGAGAGCTTCATACTTCTAAGGGTTTCTAGGGTTTTATAAGCTTGTTATCTCTCTACCTTTTGCAGAGCTCCCGGCTGCTAGCGTTGCGTTTAGTAAAATGATTAGTCTCAGGGGGTATCGAGTATTTATAGTGAAACCCTAGCCAACATTTCTTTCTTTGATAGGAAGACCTAATGTTTCTGAATAAGGTTTATAGGGAGATTAGTGTTTTTTATTTATTTATTTTAGGATAAAATGGTGAGCATAAGTATGAGTTTAATTGCTTTTTGGAATTATTTGTTTATAATTTATTTGCAATACTGTGTTATAATATTGGGGATAAATAATTTCTTAATTATGAGGGTGAAAATATAAGAACTAATCCCTATTACCTTTGTTTTAATTTTGTTTTTTTCTTTTTCCTAAATGTTTTCCTTTTATTTTATTGGATAGAAATAATCAATGTCAATTTATTTTTATTGAAGGGGCAAGTTTTATGAATTAAACTAGAATGAAAGAAGAAAAAGAAATATCTAGAACAAAAGAAAATAAAAGAAAAGAAAATTAATAAAATTAAAAAATTAAAAGAATAACAGAAATAGAATAAACTGTTTTGATTTTAAGAATCAACCAAAATACATGAACATAATACAAAAATTGAATAAAAAAACATAATTCATAAAGATGAAATAAACAATTTTATTCAATTTTTTCATTATGTTCATGTAGTTATTGTTTATTTCTATTTTTTTTTTTTGAATTCTTGAAATCAAAGCATGTTCCTTTTATTTTTTAATTTCTTTAGTTTCTTTTATTTTCTTTTGTTCTCTCTCTTATAAGACCATGTCTCAATTCATTTTCTTACATTCCTCTTTATGATGATGAATCATGGTGTGATTTCAAATCTGGATTATAAAAATTTACATAGTTTAATCCATAAGACGGAAAAATAAATAAAGATTTAAATCTAAAGCACAAAAAACAAAGTGAATCTAAAATAGTTTGTTTTTTTGTGTCATAGCAAAAAATCATACTAATCTAAAATAGTTTATTTTTTGTGTTTGTATCTAAGTTCCTTGTGTGTGTTGTGGTGTTGCTAGAGAAAATGACATGCTACCCTAAGCATAACTCCAAAGGACTTGTATGTTATCCTTAAATTATTGGCATGACACAAGTAATCAAAATTTAGTTTCTCTTGCTTTCTTGTGCTCTGTCACTCTTAACTTTTCATAAGACAAATGATTATAAATTAAATTATTTCTAATATCTTTTAATTATTATTTGTAATTCCATAAGAAGACATAAATATTTTTATTTTTTTGAAGTTGAGAAAATTAATCGTGTTGTGGTGTTGCTAGAGAGAGAGAGAGATTGCTAGAGAGAGAGAGAGAGAGAGAGAGAGAGAGAGAGAGAGAGAGAGGGTGTGTGTATATAGTTTTTATAATTTGTGTATGATTGTGTTAACACTAGTATATCTATATTTAAAAAATATATGTAAAATATGTCGAAAGATATCTTATAATAAAGAGAATCATCTGTAAAATAAATGTTCTTCTAAAATACTAAACACCAAGAATACAAATCCATTAAAGTCCTACATGCAAAAAGTTGTTTCAAAAATGGATTTTTGTTTATGGACATTTTGATGTCATTGGTGTCTTTATAATTTAAAAATTTGTACAAATATCTTAAATACATCTAAAAAATGTTGAGAGAAGTCAATTTAAAACTATTTATTTGCTTAAAATTTATTTAATTACACTAGAATAATTTTATTTACTATAATTAACAAACTAAAAAATCAAATCAACAAATCAAAAAAAAAAAGTCATTTTTTTAGACTTAATAAACCTTTAAATTTAAATTTAAAAAATGTATAGGCCTTTCGTTTCATTTGATATATATCTTTGTTTTACATGCTACTTATTTTGGAAATAGTGTTTTTATGATTAAATTTTAATAGGTTGGTATGCACATGATCATCAAATTTATAATATAAAATAAGGGATGCTCATGTCATTATTGTCACAATAATGACACAATCAAATAAAACCTAATGTGTTCCTTGTGTGTAGGCATTACTAGAGAAAAAGAGATTTATATTTCACAATTGAGGCATTGTGCCTATAATTTTATAGTTTATGTGCAATTGTGTTAGTATTAATATCTATTTTTACAATTTAGGTGTCTTTATATTTTAAATTTAAATGTTAATTCTAACTAGTTTTTATGCATTACAACCCCTAGTGGATTACACCTCTTGATGTGATAAATAAACAAAATAAATATACTAATTAAATAAAACCCAATACAATATACAAAGTATTAAATAATACTAAATAATAATATAATGTAATAATTATAATTATTAAATTATAAATGATAATAAACCCTCTAGATTAGTTTGGACTAGCCTAAAAGAATGTATACACATAAGCAATAATCAACTTACACTAATATAAATACTTGTCATTGTTACAACATAAATGAGTGTAATTAGCTCTATTGTTGAAGAATGGACACTAAAAGGATAAGGTTCAGGAATTGTGCACTTCGAGATAAAAAATGCTTTTGACAATCATATGTATTTTACAAAATTAAAATATTATTCTCTACTTTACTGTAAGTAAATTTCATCTATTTGTGATGGAATTGTGACCATATACTAAACTTGTGATTGCCAACCCAATCTTTTGATAATCTTTGAATTATGCTCTCTTTGTGTAATGTAAAATTTGATGGTTTGTTGTTTCACAAGAAATAGGGATTAGTGTGTTTACTAGATTGCACTAACTTACATTAACAAATATAATCAATCCCTTGTGTCATAACGAGTAAGGATGCCAAATCAATAACTTTGAAAAGATGATTGAAGCTAACTGACAAACACCTATAAATCATATTTGTTACTCAATTTAAGGATCGGAACCAAATATGTCACTATTGATTACCCTTCTAAAGGATGATAGATCATTTGCTTTTATGATGTCTAAATGAATGCAAATGAATGTCTTTTTATACAAGCATATGTCATCGAGTAAAAAAAAATGTACACAGTGAACTCTAAGTGAGAAAGGTGAAGGGGGATAATCAACCAAATTTAGGATTTGATTTTGAAGTTAAGTAGGTCAAATTCTTAACCTATGATCAAATATAGGTTATATGGCAATATGCATATATATCAAAAAAAACAAAAAAAGAAGCCAGGGGTATAGGAACACGTGCAAATAGAAGTGGGATATATTAATAAGCATTGGATCATGTGTCAACAAGAGTTGGGTAGATGAGTCCAACTTTGCACAAGAATGTGTCATTTATCATCACACCCATGTATCAAGATGTTGCCTCAAAATAAACATGAAGTTAATTGGTAAATGTATCAAGATGATTTTTTTTTACCATTACATTTTGCCCCCACTTTGAGGTGCATGTGAATATTAAATTAATTGTGCGCCTCTAGCTAAGTAACTCTCACAAACATGCATTTACAAAAAAGTAAATATCGATACACTCCAATGATAGACCTAGTAAGTCTTATGGTGTCCATGTAAAGCAACAGACAATACAATATATAATCATGTAAACATGCCCCATGTGTGTCGTCTCCCTTGAAGCCTTGCAAAGTGGAGGAGAAAAAGATTTAACAAGTAGCTTCTAACTCACAAGATAAATCAAGTACATAAAATGAGAACATTAGCAACCACATATGTGGCTCCTCCAATTAATTGCCTTAAAGAACCTAAATTTAAATAAGTAGTATTGAGATAGATTAATCATTAACAAGCATGTGGGTATTAAATTATATAAATCTTGAGCAACAATATAATATATTATGATGGGATTACAAACATGTAACAAAGATAAAACATTATAGGCATGTAAAGACAATAATTGTGATCAAACATATAAAAGGGTTATTCCTATATGGACAAAGCAGTGGTGATGTATCTCTTCATGACCAAAAATAACCATGTAAGCATGTAAGGATTCTGAAATAGATGTGTGGCCCCAGTGTGGAATCTATTAGAACATTCTCATATCGAGTAAGATCAATAATGTAAATGTTAGACAAGATCAATGATAGAAAGCCTAAAAAGATCAATAAGATCATTAGCTGACAATAGGGGGAGTCCCCCAAATATAGTAAGTACGGATAAGACAAAGAACATATATCTCTTGGCACGAGTAATATATCAATGAAACACAAGTGCACAAAAGGGGGGTAATATAATACCCACATAAAGTGTGTGTCAATGAAGCTCAAATAGACTAGAGGGAAATATCATGATCATACTACCCTAATATAAAAACATGTAATATAAGAGAGCATGTAGCAACATAGGATCTATGAGTGGTATAGCAACAAGGATCAATGATAAAACTCTAAAAGTAGGATATGACAATGTAAGCTCAAGATATGCATGCTCTATCACTTAAGAGTCTGTGGATAAGATATATCAATATAGGATAACATACAATCTCTGAGACATCACATAATGCAATAATTTAAGATCAAATTACTTTGTGTTGACAACAATGCACAATAGATGAGATAATATATTATAGACTTGAGGTGGCCAATACAGCTAGATAGACAAATATGGATCATAAACAAGATGCAACATAGTGAGATATGACAATACTAACATATGGATCGTGAACAAAACATGAGGATCACAAGATAAGACCCAACGATCAAAAGCATAAGTGGCAAAGGATCAAGAATATAAAAAAAAAAGAGATAACAAAGCGAGGATGACTAGATGAGACAAGAGAAGACAAGAAATCTCTCCAGTGAGAGAAAGAAAGACAATATAATAGCAAGAGATAAAAGGATCAAACATGTCAAAGACAAGAGCAAAAAATAAAGAATGAAAGGTTGATCATGTCCAAAGGATTGAGGTAATGTAAGGCACGACAATCAAGAGATAAAAGCTATCAAATTTGCCCCTCAAGTGGTGAAAATGACACAAAGTAAGTATAAAGATTAATAGGATGAGATATGTCTCCCAAGTGAGGAAAAATAATATAAGATACATGTGGAGATCAATGAAATGATAAATATCTCTCTAAGTCAAGAGATAAGTACGAAACCAAATATACAAGTAATTATGAATATGAAAAGAGAAAAATAAGGTAAAAGTCAATGCTAAGTCAAATGATAAAGTAATAGTGATATCCAAGCTAAAGTGATGTTCATAATTTAAACAACATATTTAAAGGTTTAATATTTTTCTTCTAGCGATCAACATATCACCATCATCCCAAAATAACTCATTAAATTTGTTTTTGTGGCCTTCATTTTTTTCTTTTTTATTTGCTTGTTTTATTTCACAACCAACATTTAGGCGTCTCTCATCTATGTTTATGCAAGCAACCTCATTGAAGTTTTGAGCAATACCTTCCAATGAACCGAATTCTCTAATCCCTTTGTTGAATTTATGCATTGTGATCATCTTTAAGTACAACCTCATTCTCCTAAATTTTTAAATCGCGTTGACTTACAAAAAAATGGGGAAGTGTTATAAATACATTAATATAAAATGGATACTTTGTTAAAACTGTCTACACACAATAGCATGTGCATTAAAAATAAATCAGGCAAACACTTGGCTCTTAAATATTGGAAGAAAATTATTTATATAAATAAACATTGAAGCCTATCATCCCATGATGAAAATAACATATTTGTAACCAAAACTTGAAATCTAAAAATGTATTTTTTAATTGGCATGTGCTCTTTTGTTTGAATTACATTATTCGAGATATAAATATCTTGGGCTCGATATAATAATAATAATAATTCATTAAAGTGCTAAACAAACTCTTAAAGAAAGTCACAAAAAGCACATGATAATGAGTAAAATTGTGTAAGTAAATGATCACTCAAGCTTGGTGTATAAACACCCTATCAAGTGGTTGACCATCATGAAAATAAGGGAGAGACATTACTTGGAAGTATTTTACATGATGTGATGGATCATCTCCACCATGATGTATTTTCGAATAGAGTTCCACAATTTGTTTAGTGAAGACATAATTTGTTAAATGGTAAAGGGTTGCAGAATAATTTGATAGTGTCTTCTTTTGATAGAACTGTGCATTACTATGACATTTTAGATGAAGTTTCAATCTCAACATGCTCCATATTTTCTAAAATAGATGCATCATCAACTAATGACACATCATTTGTATGTTGTTCTTCATCCCTAAGTACATATAAATCATGTGCAAGGTGAGATGTAAGAGGAGGTACAAGTACTCAAAGATATATCATATAAAATCATGAATGGATCCATACAAAGCCTTTATCAAAAAGTGGTGTGGCATAGTGATGTATAGAAAAATTAGTGGGAACCACTAAGAATGGTCCACTAGAAGAAGGGTGAAAGTAATGAGTAAATCATGGCCTGAGGATAATAGTGAAGTGGTATATGGAAGCAAATGAAAAATCACAAAAGGATGTATAAGAAGCATGATGCAAACTAAACATTGTTTAGCTCTATCAATCAATGTATCACAAAAGGTGTATATCAAAGTACTAGGTCATCATGTAGCATATTGTGAAGATAGAAATAATCAAACATGTGTAATTTTGTATCTTTGATTCCATTAAATGGCTCTACAATATGTGTTTTAATAAGATGCTTACCTTAGACCAAATAATTATGAAACAACAAATCATCATCCATAATATAAGAAGACAAAGAAGTATTGTTAAGCATATCACTAAACATGTCTTGAATAGATCGTGAACTATAAGCTAGATAAAATGGATTAACAACCTCATGTGGAGGTGAAAAAGGCACTACTATATTTGACTCCAAATTTCGACGAATGTTTGGTGACATATCATCAAAATATTGTCGATTTACCGACGAAACCTTGGTTTAAATTTCGTCGTTGTAACAATGAATTATTATTCATTGAAACCACGACCCAAAATCGTTGGTTGGCGGCAAGGGAAATGTTTGTGGTGTTCATCGTAATTTTTTGTTGATCTATCGACGAAAAAAGACCACAAAACGTTAGAAAATGCTTGTATGAAATCGTTGAAAAAACATCAAATTGTTGTCCATTTTTCGATGAGGTGGAGCAAACTTTTGTTCTCATTACGATGAAATCAATGTCGCATGTATAGCAACCTCGTCGCAAATGTTTGTAGTTTGTCGAGCTCCATATGTTGAATGTTCGACAATAATAACTGATCAAAATAACTTTTAGAATCAGTGTACAACTTTCAATTTATCCCGATAGTATTAACTTGGCCGATGAGTTTCTGTTCAGGATAGTTATTCTGATACAGTGTTTTTGGATTGACTTGTGTTGTCGGGATACCTAGTCCGATAGAACTATCCTTTTGGTGACCAGTATAGCTATGCTGAAAAGGTCATCTCTGAGGAAGTTTGTTTATCGGTATAAGAGATGTCGATATCTATTTTCATCGAAATTGTGACGAAACCCTATATTTTATTTTTTTAAATAATTCATTCAAAAATTATTCTGGACTCAGTGGAATCATATCGGGATAATTTACCGATGGGTAGTTTTCGCCTTGACAAGAGTTATCAGAATAGCTTAGTCGATGGCCAAGTGATCGAAATAGTTTGTACTGTCGATTTAAAGTTTTCATACTATTCCAATAGTATAAATCTGGTCGATGAGTCTTGATCGGTATAGTTATACTGATAGTGTTCCAAGGTGCATTTTTGGAATAAGTCTATATTGTCAGTTTATCCTTTTTGTGCAATTCCGATAGTGTTGGGAATTCTGATGGGATTGCGTTTCGGGATACCAATGCCGATAGAGGAGAATTGACAGCATGTCATCAGAATGACTTATACTGTTATTTTAGCAAGTTTTTGTTATGCCGATAGTGTAATAGTACATTGCCACATGATGGAAGCTACGGGAAACATCATTAATTTGCAGTAATAGGACAATGTAATGAAAGCAACAATAAGTTAGTGCTCAACAATTAAGAATCAAAAGTAGAGAGTCAAAAGTATCGGAGCATTTATATGCACATCAAGATAACATGAATAATGAACATTGATCACTAATACATCAACAGAAAACATACAACAAATGCCTCTTAAGGATGTCGATACATTAACAGAGATGATACAAGATTGCATTCATTAGTTGTTCGTGAGGCAAGAAATGTTTTCAAATAGTGTTGAAATGTTGAAATACATACTGTAAGTACAAGAATGGTATCTCCAAATAATAAAATGTACCTCTAAGTATTGTGATAACTAAAGGAAGATCTAGCTTGGTTGTTCATAGTGCCAATAGCTACAAAAACTAAATGATAAGTCATATCTCTACATGTGATACAACAAATGAGGTAGCAATGCCAATGATACATCTAATAAACAAAAAGGAGGAAGGTTCTCAAATATAATTAGAACGCGTAAAATCTCTAGGTGTTGCCATCAACAATATTCAACGTTAGGTTTGTCATGTCACATAAAGAAACAGGAGCTACAGGATGTAATTGGTTCATTGCTACAGGGAAGTATCTAGCATATATTCAGAAGCAGAACAAAGGTACACAGAAAGTAACTAATGTAATTTGTTCCTTAGTTATTCATTGCTATAGGAAAGTATCTAGCATATATTCAGAAGCATAACAGAGGTACAATCCATTATCACTGTTATCACTGATCACAACCATGGTTTTAGCAGTACCAAGGCATCTTTAAAACTCTCCCAAAAATCTGTGAATCGACATGCCACTTTTTTTTATATTGATTATAGAGTAACAAAATAGAAGTACAAACTGAAAGTTTTATGGTCTTATCAACCTCAAAAACTCATGCTACAATAACATATTGTTAATGTTTGACCATCCTAGATCCCTAATTATGAAGGACTGACAAGTGATATACATCTCACTAGATATAAAATTATGAAATTATGCACAATGACTGAAAGTTCACATCCATGCAACCCAACCCATGGGGCCTTCCATCTAGACCAACCTCTGGTCATCTCTCATCTGGGCTGAGTATATCATCTGCTAGCGAATCAAGGCTCTATTGCCTCTGATTTCCTCCAAAAGGGCATCCAGGGCACTAACAAAGGGTGTACCTTCAGTGTTGAGCCTATGCCATGTGTAGCCATGAGAAAGCTCATGTACAAAGATTCGGGTATGGCCATCACTCAGAAATCTTTGGAACTTGTCCTTGTTTAGCCTTATCACTAAGTCCACCTACGAAGAGACAAGATAATGTGTGAGTAAAGACTCAGTAAGGACCCTCTCTTTTCCTTGAAACCTATCTTCATTTCTTATATTCCATATATACCAAATGATTTCACATGATAAAAGATTTCAGAATAAATTGTTGTCCTTTTTAAGGCCTTTAATATAAACGGTAACAATATCAAAAAGATTGACATGCAATGGGAATGTGAAACCAGACATTAGCCAGATTTCCTTAGCAATAATACAGTCAAAGAAAATATGCCTAGTAGTTTCAATAACTTTACAGATGGTACAAAGCACATCACTATTATGGTCAAATATGATAGGAAGCTTATTAGTAATTAGCAGCCATCTAAAAATCTTCTTTTTGGGAGCAATCGACCTGTTCCAAACTGATTTAAACAGCTTACCCCATTAGATGGGCATCAAGTCAGTATACCAAAGAGAGTTAATGTGATTGAGAATGCAATCATTGTATATAAGAGAGTTATATGATGAGATATAATTCAACTTACATAACTCAGTGTCGTCACACCAAGTGAGGTCAACAAGCCTGTTTTCAAAAGTTACACATTTTTTGGGGAGCAGCAAGGCAACGCAAGAATTAAACATTATAATGTAAGTTCTCCTATTGGAAGCAGGAAGATGATACTTACAGAGAGATCATCCCAAGAGATTAGATCGTCATTTAACCAAATATATTTAAAACAACAAATACCTCTATTAGCCCAACTTCTGGTCGAGCAACCTTGAGTGAGGGCAAGGGGTTTACCATTGTGGAATAGATTCCACCATATAGACCTTTCCCCACAAATGAGATCATCCATATTGACCCAATTGCTAGATATGCTATGCCTAACACTCTCCCATGTATTCCAAATTGACTTGAACACCAATGAGCCCGCAGTAGAGACGAAGAAATTTCTAGCTAAGAGGTCACAAAGAGGAAGGGATTTAAAGGATTTAGCAGTCTTGGGAACACCCAACTTAATATTATTCCTAATAAACACCTTCCATGGCTCATATCCTTCCAATTCATGAAAGATCCATTTAGCTGCTAGGGAAATCCCTTGAACTTTAAGATCCTTCAACCCCAAACCTCCAATAGCCTTATCCATACAACACCACTGCCACTTGACTGAGTGAGCTTTCCTATTCCCTTTTCTGTCTGACCATACAAAATTCCTGATAATTTTTTGAACCTCATTAATTTGGTAGTTATTGAACATCCATACCGATGCATAGTAAATGCTATATGAAGAGAGGATTTTTTGACAAACTTGTACTCTCCCAGCAAGTGAAAGGTATTGGGTATTCCATTTGTTAAGATTCCTTTCAATCTTTCTTTTGATCCAATTCCACATATCCTTGAGACACTGGGATGCTGAGAACAGAATCCCAAGGTATTTGACAATCTTGTTAGGACCCCCCCACTGAAACCCATAGGGATCAAGCCAATTAGGAGGGTGATCCGACCAACCGAGCAAGGTTGATTTGGCCTGAGAGATACTTACACCAGAAGCTTCACAAAAGATATTAAGTTTAAAGGATAAGGAGTCCATGTTTCTTTTAGCAAGTTCTAAAAATAGTGCAGCATCATCTGCAAATTGAATATTAAGTAGGTTTGAGTTATTTGGTAGAGTGATTCCTTTTACTCTAGGAGATAAGGTGTCATCTCTTAATAGGTAGTATAGTGCTTCCGATGCAATAACAAAAAGGGTCGGGGCAAGAGGACAACCTTGCCTAATGGATCTACTAAGCTGAAAAGCCTATGAAATAGAGCCATTAATTTCAATTTGTGCATGGGCATCCGTGAGTAGGGCCTGGACAAGGTGACATAATACCTCGGGAAAACCAAAAGATTGAAGCATCATGATAATGAACTTCCACTCAACCCTATCATAAGCCTTTTCAAAGTCAAGAAGAAACATAGTTGTCTCCTGACCTGAACTATTAGCCCACTCCATTGCCTCCCAACTAGTGATCAGATTTTCAAGTATGTATCTGCCTTTAATAAAGCCATTCTGAGTGCTACATATAAGCCTAGGAAGAATATTTTACAATTTGATGGCTAGCATTTTGGCTAGAATTTTATATGAGACATTGAGTAGAGTGATATGTCTCTAGTTTTTTATTAGAGCCTTATCCCCTTCTTTAGGAAGCAATTTAATAAGTCCTCCATTAATCTTAGCACCAAGGGAACCTTTTCCAGTGGCTTCCTTATACACTTCCATCAAGTCACTAGCAATCCAATTGATATTGGTTTTGTAAAATTCAATGGATAAGCCATCCAGGCCTGGGGCCTTATCATTGTGTAGTGAGTTAATGGCACTTTTGATTTCTTCCATAGAAAAACGGTTGGTTTAGGCTGTGGTTATCTTTGGGTGAAAGGATCTTAGGGATTAGAGAGCAACATCTATCTCGGGAAGTGATGGAGATGGGTGAGTCCTTGGTAGTGAAGAGCTTCTTTTAAAAAGAAAGGAATTATGCCATGAAGCCAACCTCGTTAGAGATCTCTTTATCTTCAATCCACAACTTATTAATTTTGTCCCTTGTTTGCTTTTGCTTAAGATATTTAAGGAAAAATTTAGAACTTGAATCTCCCTGTTGCAGCCATTTCTATCCTGGCTCTTGCCCTTGCTCCTAAAGATCTATCATGTTACAGTTTCCTAAGTTTATCTCTAGCCAAAGCACTGACTGGGCAATAACCTCATTACTCAAGTCAGATTGGATCTTCTCTTTAGCCTCTTGTAGGTTGGATGTGAGGATAAGTTCAACATGCCTCCCATCCTTGGCTTTCTTTTTGCCCACGGTCTTAAGAACATTTTTCTAACCGACCACAGAGGCATTCCATCTAGCAATATGGGAACTAGAATGCGAGTTTCGTCTGTTAAAAAGCCTGACAATGTGGAGGGCAGCAAGGACATCCTAATCATCTAACAACTTTGTATTTAGAATAAATTTGCTACTACCCTCTGTCTGTCCTTTGAAACCGTCTCTGAGTGAGAATTGAGCAATAATGGGGCGATGGTCAGATAGAGAGGAAGGCCAAACTCTCACTGGACAACCATTAGAGTCACAAGCAAAGGAAAAGAAGTCTTTATTGGCATAACATGTCCAGTCTAGAGTAAATCCCACTTCATCCTTTTTGGTAGTTGCACCAGGTAAACCAAATACCTATATGGGAAGATCTTTTACCTTCTAATGGGTCATACAATCTCTTCATTCCTTTCAATCTGTTCCACATCAATTTTTTCCTCCTTTCCAGTCCACTTTGAAACCTCCCCTCTTATCCTCCTACTGCTCAATCATGTTAAAGTCTCCTCCTATGATCCATGGGATGTTAGGTAGGGGAGCAAGTCATTGCCATAACTTAGGTCTCTCCCTATAATCATTAGGGGCATAGATTGTACAAATACCAAATGTGTTGTCACCACTTTTAACATAAACCCAGACTGCTCTATTACACGGGGATACACCGGAGCACATAATTGCTTCTCTCCATTTTGGGTTGACTAGGATCACGACTCCCCCTTTCCCTTTTCATGTTTGGTACAAAACTTCAAAGCATCTTTCCAAATAAAATTCAGACTAACATCCAATGCAAAACTAATTGCCTTGACTTCTTGAAGTATGACAAAGTCTAGTTCTCTATGTTGGTTAAGCATTCTTCTGACAATATATTTCCTGTCGGGGGATTCCAACCCCCGGACATTCCATGACATGCACTTCATAATCAACAATTACTTAATTTTCTTCCTTAGCAACTTGGAAGCTGCTAAAAAACTTGGGCATGATGGATTTATGGTTAGACTTCTTGTGCAACGAAGATTTTTTATTTTTGGATCCTGGAGGTCTGCCTCTTTTCCTCCTCGCATTAGCTTTTGTTTCAAAAATTTCCTCATCCAACACTCCTCTCTCCTGAACCACCTTGCCACTTGTAACTGAGTAGTTGGAAACCAGGCCTATCTCAACTTTGGACTCATGGATGCCCAATGAGGAGCCATCCTATGGGTTATCATTCTCAATTACGCCAACTTTGGCAAGAGTGGAAGAATCGTTAGGGTTTGACCTGCCAACTAGAGGGTCAACATGGATGATCTCGTAGACCACATTGTCAAGATCTATCAACTTCTTAGACACAAAGGGGGCAGATATCGTAGCATCAATGTCTTGACAATGGCAGGGGAAATCTCCCTCCTCTCGGGAGTCCACATGATCAATCAAATCCTTAATTGGCCCAGACTGAGAATCAAGAATTTAAAATTGATTGGATTCCGGTAAAATGGGGTCATTGCCAGGAGGAGGGTCGATTGTCTCTGTCTTCCCCAAGCCAGAGATACCTTGATCAACCCCCTCAAAATTATTAATGATAGTTTTGACTAGAGACCGCCTACCAATTTTATTAGACAAGTTACTCTCAAGCGGAGCTTCAATAACATCTTCTTCCATACATGACATAGAGGGGAATTTTTGCACACGTCCACATGCCCTAATACTTTCCAGCACGAGTTGGTTTGCATTATTCCTCCTTGACTGCTTGTCCTTCCTAGTTACCACTTGGAAGCCCATATCTTTCGATTCCTCCAACAGCGAGATGGCTTTTGATACAGTCGAATGTGGAGGAGGGTTAGCATTGAAGGTGTTAAAGATAGCAACCATCAATAGAAGGGAGTACAACATCTTTCTTACTCGGGAAGCCTAAAATGACTCTATTAATAACATCTTTAAGAGAGTCAAGCTTTCCCACTAAGGCAAAGACGCGACCCAGATTGGGGGTTGAAGAGGGAGGGAAAACATCATATTCAAAAACAATATCGGTAGGGGTTTTAGAAGTCCTCTTGGAATTAATAATAGGGCAATATATTCTAATGTGCCCTTCCTTCCTACATAGAAAACAAGCATTTAGTCCACCTAGGGTTTCAACAAGACAGGTAAATCGTTCATCTCCAATATTAATGACTATAAACCTAGGAATATCTACACTAGGGTTAAACAAGAATGCGGGAATCCAAGTGAGGAACCAAGTTTGACAAGCAGTCTACCCTAATCATTCTGCCAATTGGTTCCATGATTTGAGGAAGGAAGTTCCAGAAAATGGGAGTAAGATTCTTAATTTGTATCCAATGGGGGCTTGATAAAGCCAAAATTTCCTCATTGTTAGCATCAAAAGACCATTTAAGAGCCCTAAATGTGGTTTTCCCCATGACCCAGAATTGTTTCTTAAGAATTTCTGCCTGAGATTTATTGTCATTAAATAAAATAATGAACAAACCTTTCCGAACCATTATGCAGAAAGAAAACTTAAACCCTAATTTATTAATCCAAACATTTCTCATCCAATCATCCAAAAACTTCCTAGGCGAGCATCTATCAATGTGCATAGCAGTGAAAAAAATAACAATATCTTGCAACCTAGCCTTTTCTAATTCTATAGCCCTAGTCATCAATTCATTAGGTGAAATGGACAAGGTAGGCAAAGGAGAGGGAGGGTCCTTACCGAGTTTTCCTCCACCGCCATCGCTCTTTGGTTCGGAATCATTTACCAGTATGAACTTGGCTTCATCTGGAACCTGCAACATTGAGCCAACAATGGCATCTCTAAAGGTTTTTCCATTAAATCCATCGGCCTCAGTCGTCGAAACCGATGACTTGCTCAAATAAATGCTTGGCCCTATTGATTGCTCGCCCATAGGGCAACATGTACAACAATGCAAGTAACATAGTAAAACCACACACAATAAATGCGGGAGAAATGAATGCAGACAAGAGGGAAAACCGAGGGCCTTACCATCATGGATGAAGCCTTACCACCTCCTCCACTTGCAGGAGGGAACCCCACCGTCGAGCCTGGAAGGGCGGTCCATGTCGGCAAAACCTTAGTTGCAGACCCTTGTGCACCCAATCTAGCCTGCCACTTTGAAATCTTGGAGTATATATATATAAGCTCTACATATCACCAAAAACTAGATTTTCCCATCGGCTATATTAGGAGTTATACAAATAATTTGCTTGTTGGTTACCCTCATTGAGGGTTTCAGACTGTTTTGGAAAAACTAACATAACTTGCAAAAGACAATGTGAAAACTCATAAAAAATGGATTAAAAAAAAAGAAGATTCATTGTTATAGAGTCCACAATCGAGTGCAAAGCAAAACAACTTCATATTTGATAACCTCTTTAACACTGTAACAATCATAAAGTTGCAAAACCATATGACAGTTGGTACTCCTATTACCAAAACTTCATTTCCTTATACTTCCTCCTTTTGAAATTGGACTCTAATGAAAGGAAAGACATTTATCAACATGCTTTGTTATATATAAGACTATTTGAAACCAAATAACATTATATCCTTGGACTACTGCTGTCACAGAGATCTGAAACATGAAGGAAATGACAAATTTTATTAGTTTTCATTATCAAATCTCCTTACAAATTTCCACACCTACCATCTCTTGATGGAATCATGTTAAATAAACCTCCATAGACTAGAGGGCCCCTCCCCTCCCCCTCACATCACTCTCAATTCCCCATACTAGATCATATAATATTAATCATTCATTCATCCATTAATAACATATAACATTCATTTGTTACCATATTCACGTTCATTCATTAACATATAACATTCATTCTTTCAGTTTTTACATATTATCAAAAATATGGTTGTCATAATATGATTACAATCTCTCTTTTTTTTGGTTTCTTTTTTGCAGTTAAAGAAGAAGTGGAGTATCATTTTCTACATCATCTATCCCACCTTCAGTTGTTCTGCCCTTTGCTCACGATCTTAATGTATGCCTAGTCATGTACTCACGACGTGGAGGCCGTTGTAAGGGGGGGTCTGCTGCAATAACAAAGAAATGTTAAATTGATATGTTTTATTGTTATTGTTACAAGTATTTCATTAATTAAAAGAACATTAGAATGGTGCTCTTTACTTTATGGGGCCACACCATGTTCCTAATCTTGTCTTATAGGCTCATGCTCAATATGCTGAACACCCTCTAAATCCTCTGGAGTTGAAACACAAAAGGTTACATTAATTAATACACCAATTGCAATTAAATATATATGTTTAAAATAAATTAGAGTGGTCCTCTTTACCTGATGGGGTCACGTCATGTTCTTGAGCTTGTCTTATAGCCTCATGCTCAACATGTTGAACACTCTCTAAATCCTATGGAGTTGAAACATGAAAGATTACATTAATTAATACACCGATTGCAATTAAATATATATGTTAAAAAGAACATTAGAGTGGTCATCTTTACCCGATGGGGCCACATCATGTTCTTGATCTTGTCTAGCTTGTTCATGCTCAATATGTTGATCACGCTCTACAAGCTCTAAAGTTGAAATACGAAATATTACATTAATTAATACACCAATTGCAATTAAAGATATTTAACTGTATTAATCTATACTATGTTTTGTATAGCACATGAATACATCCAGTACTGGGATGCACACCATCACCTTCATCTGTAGGTTGCACTCCACCCTCACCAAACTGCATTTCAATGTCATGTGCAATATTTTCATTGCTTGTCTGTTTAAAACAAATAGGCACATAATTAATTTATGGTGGAAATTAATATTGAATAGATTGCACAAGTATTCAATTTTAAATAAACTTCATTGAGTTTATTTACCTGTGTGTCAGATGCAGTGGAAGCTTATGTTTGCCCAGTCAAGACTCTTAAGCATTCAACCACAACTCTATAGCCTTGCTAGAAGGCAATCTTCAGGTCCTCATCTGTGGGCACTCTATTGAATTCAGATCCCTGCATTTTTGCATAAGGTCATGAATTTTGCTTCTACGGTGTGATAAAACCAAAATTGTTTGCATTTTATTATTTGTATGCAATATTTCATTTATTGATACTTACAATTCGCGTGGCTAATTTCATATAACCACCAGAGCCAAGTTTGTGTTGCCCGTGTTTTTTTTGTCTTGCCTTTGTTGCCTTTGATGTGTCATGTAGCCTATGAAAAGTTTGAAATGTGTTAGATTATGTAATAAGAGAGAGTAATCAATATATAATTACATTGTTGATAGTATCACATACCTTCCTTGGCCCGGTGGTGTCTTTCTTTTTTTTCTTTTCAGCCTTCTCCTTTCCATTTGACACTGAGTCCTTCCACTCCCTCTCTGGAATCATGGGGGGATGCTCGTACTTTCTTCTCTAAATGTGACCTATATTGGTCCCTCACATACTTTTGATATGTACCAACTTTTTGAAGCACCTTGGTTCAGTTGAATGTGTTATTACCGAACAACACAACTAAATGGTTAATGAGCTCATCTTTTAAATCTTGATTTTGGGCATTCCACTGTGTACGTATGGTGGGCCTGAAGATATCTAATGTAATATCATTTAGATGTTTATAAAAAACATCATTTCTTGCGAAAAGATCATGGGATCATTAGTCTAAAAAGAGCGATCAATAATTAATTTCAATTGGATTATATATAATAATAATTAAAACATTTTAAAGTACCTAGGACCTTCTCTATCTTGATGGGAACAAAATCCTCGGTCACCACAAATGTGACTGGTAATGTTCACATACTAGTAATACGGGAAGATCCAGGAAATGTTGCTAAAACATCACCAATACTAGTGGCCTCTGCATCCCTAGGTACACATCCTAACGCATGTTCTGGCATGTGTTCGCTACCAGAGGGTGCACTATGCGATGCCTACATGCTATGTGTTGCCAAAATTTTAGTCGACAATATAGGCACAAATGATGGGGTCAGATGATGTGATGTATGTGCAAGAAGATCAGGATCAATAGTTGTACCAACCCCTACTCCCCGGGCAGCACCTGCAGTACCCTGATCATGGCTAGCAACATCATGAGGACGCACAAAATCCTGTAAAATAACACATATTTTAGTTCATGACATAAAAGAGTACAAAATATAAAACCATGAGTGACTTTGTGTTATAATTAAAGATCTCGTAACAACTTACTTGCAAGTTTCGTGCTCTCTTAGTCAATATTTTAACCGTTTCTATTATCTCATATGTTTGAGGCACTATGAATAACAACTGAAAGATTTCTTCATTGCATTTTTTTTTGGTCTTCCTTATCATATCCAGAGGGTTTGTGGAATATGTGATATCATCATGGCATAATAGTGACTACACCTCCCTATGGATTCTCTCCTCTACTGATGGTGCCTTTCCCCGATCATCCGACTGCGACAAGAATATTAAAAATATTATCGAATTAAACCCAATAAACTTGTGAAAAAAACATAATAATAAAGCATTTTGCTCGTATCTAATTTGTACAATTACAATGAGGTAAACCTCATGGCTAGAAGCGCCTGAAGGTGCATCACGATCCATGCTCTGGGTCAGAGCCTTCCCACTACGATAAATGTCCCGCTGTGACAAAAATTAAATATAAAAAAACATTACCGAAACGAAACCAATAGACTTCCAAAAAAAAACATAATAATAAAATGGTATATTGGAGTCATTAATTGGAGGTTGGGTAAAATGGTATATAGTACGTACCACCCTCATAGTAACTGTGTTTGTATCTATGCCATTCAAATTGTAATTGATTAGAAACTCTTCCCCTCCAGTTATTGATTTTATTGCACATACGAATACACAGTTTCCCTTGCGTGCCTCGAATATGCAATTGGGTTGCTTATTTGTTGACCTAGGTCGTGTACTATCTATAAACCCTGCAATATTCCTTGATGCTTTTGGCCTTCCATCAATGTACATAGCCACTCCTTTATCTTGATCCTTACTCTTTAGCTGTATATAATTTGCTAGCAGTGCATACCTATGCATACTTCATGTATATCGAACTAGCTACATCCAATCTTTGTAATTGTAATAGGGTCCGACATACTCCATCAATTTAGTAACTTTGTCGTAACAGACCTTTATGTCGTCCATGCAAAATAGGCCCAAACCATGTAATGACGATGGTGTTATGCGATATATCCTCTCGTTGACGCAAAATCAATGTTTATTGGAGGAAGTTCCTTGGGTATCCATTGTTTCTTTAGATGTTTGTACTTCAAGGGTACCTTGATGTCACTTATGCTCTCATCAACATAAGAACATGACCCCCCTTCAGCAAGAAAAAATTCCATGCGTTTACGAAATTTTCTTCTAATCTTTTGACCTCTAGTTGATCTCCCTCTTTTAGACCTACTACATGTCCTGCTTTCCTTTTCTCTTCCTACATTTCCCTTGCATGAGGAAGACAGATCTGACAAATACCTATTTGGTGGTACCTGCACTCCATCGAATGAGAGAAGGCAAACAAATACTCATCACTTTCTCTTGTGACAAGAGAATCTTCTTAGGGGGGTGTATGGTGCAGGAGCACGAAGAGCCCTTTGAGGCCACCATGAAAATTTTGGGTCAATCTTTGTAATAAGGCCACGATGAGGCCATTTTTTTTCTTTTCACGAGTAAATAAGGTCATTCTATGTATTGGATCAAAGTTGTAAGGCCATTGTGCCATTTTTTGTCATCTTTAGACCAACTAGAATTTGAATTGGTCAACACTGGTCAACGCTTCCAGAGGTCGCCAAAAGTGATGTAATTCATGGTTTTATGTCGTATTTAGCATGTTTGAGGAGTCTTAGGTTGATAGGATATCATTTGGTTGAAAATTGTAAAAGTTGTCAAAATTGCTCAAAAGTTGTTATGAGCAACTTTGCAATTTTGGTGCAAAAAGTTGCATTTTATTTCCCAAATGACCAACTAATTTGAAAGTTGGTTAAAACAGTTGGTGAGGGTTTGTAATGACTATACAAATCTTCTTTGGGTCAAGGATGGAGGTTGTTGTTGAATTTTGAAGGAAAAATCAATAAAGAGCCCCCCCCCCCACACGCCACTCCAAACAACACAACGCCCAATCAAAATTATGAACCCCACCACAATATAAAAACACAAAGATACAACAAAAAGAGGATTTAATAAACAAGAAGTTGCATAATTATATGTGCCAAAAAATTTAATATAATGAAATATAATTTGTGGATACCATTAAAGAAGATAAATAAATATATTCTGAAACAATAGAATTATAAAGGTTTTCCCCAAAAATCTTAATTTAATATAATGAAATATAATTTACGGATACCATTATTGCATTTCCTTTGAGTGTATGAGATGGTTTAAATGCAGGTCATTTCGACTTTTTACCCTGTGTTTGGCGTGTGAAGCACGACAGAGTGGTTTTTCAGTGAAGTGTTGGTGTGTTTACGGCGGTTGTGGAAGTTATGGAGGCAAATTTCACTTTGCGAACGAAGAAGCAGATGTGCCAGTTTCATGAGGAGTTAATAGTAAGGAGACTCAAAGGGATGCTTAATTTTTGGGATGATTATCTCCCTCAGTGCATCTATCTGATTGTGGGTAGGGTATTCATTAGAATGAAGCATAGATATCGAACAAGGATGGATGTCTACTCGCCTGTTCTGGCATGGGGGCTAGAAGTGGAAGACAATATTGGTGAGATCCAGTGAGTGGTGGAAGCTTTGGTACCTGTTGAATTATGTGATGATTTGGAGAATTTCCTGGAGTGGGTGGTGTTAGGTGAAGGATTCGGTATTGGTGAAGGGGTGGAAAATAATGGGGAAGTGGTGAAAGCAAAAATCATCTTGTTCCTTTGATGGGCGCCTGGTATGTGTGCATATCATCGCAAGGTGGAAGATAAAAATGGATGGGAGGCAATGAAGCTCCTGATATAGATAAAGGAGTTGGATGCAATTATAGAAAGAGTTAAGGTAGAGGCGGAGGGTTTGTAGAGGACGCTACAACCAAGGAGTCTGAGAGTAGGGGTGGTGCTAAGGATGGGAGTGTGTGTTAGCGGTTCGTGGAGGTGACGAAGGTTTTGCTTTCCGCTCTAGTAATGAATTCAAGGATGATCAGAATAATTAGTTTTTTTGTCTTTTTAGAATGTTATATGAAAATCTTTGGTTTTTATCTGAAGCCAGTTAGGAGGTAGTTTTTTATAGTGGTGACTAGTTGCAGTCAACTTTTTTTTGCCATGTACAATGTATATAATGTCAATTTTGAAGAATGCCAGATTTTGGATAGATTTTCAGGAAGTTAGCATTTTGATGTAAATTATCTTTATATGATTAATAAAATATAAATTATTACTAAATTTAACATCTCAAAGCTTGGTTGTTCAAACTAACCAAACACCAATACTAAATGTGGGGTAAAAATCACTTACGTTTATTATCCCTTGGTCGATTTTTCCTTTCTGAGTGCCCTCACCTCTTGCTCTGGCTTTCCTCCTGCCAAATGGTTCCTAGTCTTCCTCCTCAACTCAATGGCCTTGCAACACTCGTCTAGTGAAGTCTCGTAACTCTCCACTAAGGGGTTGGATGCAGTGGTTCTCGATGCAACTCTCCAGTTAGGGTCTCAGTGCAGTATGCTATGTCGTGCTCCTGCGCGTGCGCGGCCAAAATTCTAAATATATAGTTTATATATATGTTATGGAAACATATGGTTTATGTACAAAATATATATGCTATGTCAACATATAGTTTATTTTATTTTCTACAAAATATAATTTTTGTATGGTGGCTTGCTGAGCTTATATAGTTGGTTTTCTCTTTCTTTATAATTTGTGATGATTTATTTCCTCTGATATGATTGAATATTATCTACAGTCGTAGTGATTGTTAAAAATGCTTATGATATGTAATGTTTAATCATGATGGTGTAAATGTTAATGCAATTTCCAATTTAAAGAACAAGTTATATGCAAGATGGTGTATTTAAAATTTTGACATTATAACTACGACAATAATATTGTTATCTTTATTTTGCTGCAGGTATGGAGGATGAACATGTATCGATTTCAATGTCATCTCCTTTCTTTTGAATGATGTATATATAGTAAGGTCATCACGATCAAGTGGCACCTTGATCGGACATGTCTTTTAGACATGTCTGACCAAGATGTCACTTGGTCATGACTCTTACCAATTTCAATCGATCCATTCGATGATAACTAATCGGTGCTAGTGTAAATGATAACAAATCTGTAAACATACTCGATAATGAATCGATATCATTGCAAATAATAATAGTTCGATAATCATACCCGAAAGTGA
This sequence comes from Cryptomeria japonica, assembly GCF_030272615.1. Classification (NCBI taxonomy): domain Eukaryota; kingdom Viridiplantae; phylum Streptophyta; class Pinopsida; order Cupressales; family Cupressaceae; genus Cryptomeria; species Cryptomeria japonica. The sequence continues at coordinate 109,620,936 of NC_081410.1, forward strand.
ATTAGTGTCATTGCAAATAATAATAGTTCGATAATCACACCCGATAGTGAATCAGTGTCATTGTAGATGATAACAGATTGGTAAACACACCCGATAGTAAATTGGTGTCAAAGTAAATAAATCAGATAATCTAATAGCATAGATGAATAAGTTAATAACATAATGAGTTAGGAGAGTCTTATCTTGCAGAAGCTACTATTGCATTAACACTCCCTCTTAGCTTTGGAAGATAGATAAAGTAACCTGCATCACATTTCTTTTCCATAATGTCAGTCTCCAAGAATATATATCATCTATACGTATGAAGTACCATCTGGACATAAGATACAAATATAAAACATCATTGTAAGTATGTGACATAGAGTATCACCTAACCATGTGATATAAAAGACTCATCATTTTATTATGACAAGATATCACGTGAACACGTGATATCAGTATTGCATAAACATGCAATACTAAGGATAAACATATGAGGATGGTTAAATCCTCATCTTATCTAGGTTGCAATACGTGCACAAACATTTAATTCAAATGTTTTATCACAACACCATCATGGAACATCCATGACATACCAGAGATCCAACATGATAACTGGTTTGAGAATCATAAGATCGTCACCTTATGATGTCTGCATACAAGTGTTCATATTCTGAGAGATCGTCACCTCTTAGATATGAACACAGGGGGTAAAACCCAGAATGTCTCAACATGACAAAAAGAAGTTTACACATTAAACATCTTATTTACAAAGCAGATTACCTTTCTATCATACCTAAACCCTTTATGAAGTGATAGACCTTCACTCTGGAAAGTGGTTTGGTCAGAATATCTACAGTCTGCTCTCCTTTACTAACATATTCCAATTTGATCACATTTTTGTCTACCATGTCTTGTACATAATGGTATGGGATCTCAATATGTTTGGATCTATCATGGAACACTGGATTCACTGAAAGTTTTATGCAGCTTTGATTGTCACAATGGATGATAGTAGGTTTCATAGGTTCACCAAACAATCCCACAAGTAACTTTCTAAGCCACACTACTTCTTGGGCAGCCATGGAGGCTACAATGTATTCGGCCTCGGTGGAACTTTGCGCTACAGAAGACTGCTTTCTACTGATCCAGGATATCATGGCTGATCCCAAACTGAAGCAGCACCCAGAGGTGCTTTTCCGGTCAGTCACACTTCCAGCCCAATCTGAATCTATGAATCCGTGTAGATTAAGATCAACTTTCTCATACTTGAGACCAAGATTTAAGGTGCCTTGTAAATATCTCATAATGTGTTTTACTGCAACCAGGTGTATCTCCTTTGGCTCGCACATAAACTGACTCAAAGCATTTACTGCATAGCAGATATCTGGCCTTGTATTTACCAGATACATAAGAGACCCAATCATTTGCCTATATAGAGTGGGGCCAGTAGAAGGTGATTCTACTGGTGCTTCTTTAAGTTTATGAAGATTGGTTTCCATTGGAGTGGTCATGGGTCTGCAGTTTAACATTCCAAATCTCTTCAGGATGTCCAAGGTATACTTGCCTTGGTTTATAACAATGTTATCAAAATTCTACCATACTTCCAACCCTAGGAAATAGTGAAGCAATCTCAAGTCCTTCATATCAAATTCCTTGGATAACTCTTTCTTGCATTGATCTATAAGGTGATCTTATCCTGTGATTAATAAGTCATCAACATATAAAATCAATATTAGCATATCACCTTTATTCTGTTTGTAGTAGAGATTAGGATCTACATCATTTTTAGAGAAGCCTAGTTTTGATAGATATGTGTCAATTCTTTCATACCAGGCCCTGGGAGCCTGTTTAAGCCCATATAGAGCTTTCTTGAGTCTACACACATGAGACTCTGCATGATGAATCTCAAACCCTTCAGGTTGCTTTAGATATACTTCTTCAGATATCTCTCCATTGAGAAAAGTTGTCTTTACATCCATTTGATGTACCTTCCATCCCTTTGTTGCTGCAATGGTTAGCATAGTCCTTACTAAGGTGTATCTGGCTACAGGAGCAAATGTTTCTTCATAGTCTATTCCTTCCTTTTGAGAGAACCCTCTAGCTACAAATCTTGCCTTATGTTTTTCAATACTGCCATCTGCTGCATGTTTGATCTTAAAAAGCCATTTAGAAGAAACAACATATTTCTTAGTTGGCCTGGGAACAATCTCCCATACATCATTTTTTATTATGGATTGATACTCTTCAGACATAGCATCCTTCCATACTTGATGTTTAAGGGCATTTGTTACATTGTCAGGTTCGTTTTTAGATAGATCATTCATAAGAGCAACATAGATAGTAAATTTATTAGGCCTTTTGCTTTTTCTGAAGGTTCCTGAAGGAGCAGCAAACCCCTGAGCTTCTTCTACTGTTTTGGTGGCCCATAGTGGTCTTTTCTTGATATTTCTAGGTGAGTGTTCATTTTCATTTTCAGTTTCATCTAGGTTCTCCCTCTGAAACTCAGGAGTAGGATCTTCATCTAAGTTAGAGGTAGGGATTTCAGGTTCTATGAAGCTCTGAGCTCTTTTGAAGGCTAGGTCCTTCTCAAAGATTACATCCCTACTTAGTTCAATATTTCTTTGACCAGGTACATAGATTTTGTAGGCTTTAGAGGTTTCACTATATCCTACAAGCAATCCTCTTTTTCCAGAAGGCTCTAGTTTTAGTCTTTTTTCTTTAGGTACATGGATATAGACAGGACATCCAAATATCCTAAGGTGGCTGATATCTGGCTTAATTTTAGTGAATACTTCCTTAGGAGTTTTGTCTTCAAGATGGGAGTGAGGGCATCTATTCTGTATATATACTGCGGTGCTGGATGCTTCTGCCCAGAGATTTGTGTTAAGGTTTTGATCTAGAATCATGGTCTTGGCAGCTTTGACTATAGTCCTATTTTTCCTTTCAGATACCCCATTTTGTTGGGGGTTATAAGGTATAGTGAGCTCCCTCTTAATCCCATTATCTCTACAAAATTCTTTAAATGAATCTGATGTGTATTCTCCCCCATTGTCAGTTCTTAGGGTTTTAACTTTGTTTCCTGAGTGGTTTTCAGTTAGTGATTTAAATTCTTTAAACCTAGAGAGGATCTCTTCTGATTCTTTATTTTTCAGGAAGTAGATCCAAGTCTTCCTAGAGTAGTCATCAACAAATATTACATAATACAAGAGTCCCCCTAGAGAGCATACATCAAAATGAACTAACTCTAGAATTTTACTAGTTTTCCTAGTACTATTTTGGAATGTACCTTTGGTATTTTTACCTAGGGCGCATCCTTTGCATGCCCCTGAATGATCTTGCTTTAACTTGGGTAGACCCGTGACAAGGTTTCCCATTGAAGATAAAGTCCTAAAGTTTAGATGGCCTAATCTTCTATGCCAAACTTCATTTACATTAGTGGCTTCATGGATTAGGGCTAGATTGGGTTCTGTGCATAGCTCGTACAAATAGCCCCGTCTCTGTCCAATGGTCTTTGCCTTCTTGATTGAAGAGTTCTTTGGCCAAGCCAATACTCTGTTGTCCATGAATGTCACTCTGTATCCATTATCTTCCAGTGCTGATATGGAGACTAGATTCCTTTTGATGTCGGGGACATATAGTACTCCTTCGAGCCGCAAGGATATGTTTGTCTTCAATTTGATGGTGCAGGTTCCTATTCCTATGACTGGATGTGTGGAGTCATCTCCGATGGTTACGTCCTCATAACTCTCCTCTGTCATGGAGTCAAGTACTTCTTTGAACCCTGTGATGTGCCTGGATGAACCACTATCAATCACCCATGAGTTGATCTTGTTAGAAGCTTGGCTTGTGAGTGCTGAGTAGAATACATATTTTTCAGAGTCATCTTCCCCTTTAGTCTTTCCTACTTTGGCAAATGTAGCATGTTTCTTGGTTCTTTCCGGGCACTTTGCAACATAGTGTCCGAACTGATCACATCTATAACATTGAATGTGAGATAAGTCCTTCTTTGAAGTATTCTTGCCTTGATGACCTTTTCTCTTTCTAAACTGCCTTTTCTTGTTTTGCTTGGTGGAGTTAGTGTTTAGGACTTGTAGGTCTTCATCTATATTCTTATGTTTCATTCCCATCTTGTTCAATCTTGATTCTTCTTGGAGACAATCATCCCTCAATCTTTCAAACTTAGGATACTTGGACCTTGCATTGATGCCTTGGACGAATGTGCTCCATCCACTAGGCAACCCATCTAAAGCAATGAGTGTTAACTCTTTGCTTTGGATTTCGTAATTCAGAGTTGCTAATTCATCTCTTAGAATTGATATCCGCATAAAGTAGGCGTTGATTGTCTCCCCCTTGTTCATGGTGATATGATTTATTTCTCATTTTAATGCTAGAGTTCGACTTGCATTTGATATCTCAAATGTGCTTTCAAGTGCTTTGAACATTTTATAGGCTGTTTGATGTTTTCTTATTATGGGCATTATGTTGTTTCTCACCCCATCAACTATCATTTTTATTGCCTTTTCATTTCCCTCAATCCATGTTGTTTTGTCAGGTTGGTCATTTTTAGTTTGAACAAATGAATCCACTTTATTCTCCTTTAAGATCATCTGAATTCTGAATTTCCAGGCTTAAAAATCATCGCCACCTCTGAGTTTGTCTTTGAATCTGATAGCGCTGGCCATTGGAGAAATGTGATGTAGTATATAATCTTGTTCTCAAATTTGTTTCACGAAATTGAATAGCCTCAAGTTCGATCAACTTGGCTCTTATACCATGTAAATGTTATTGCAATTTCCAATTTAAAGAACAAGTTATATGCAGGATGGTGTATTTAAAATTTTGACATTATAACTATGACAATAATATTGTTATCTTTATTTTGCTGCAGGTATGGAGGATGAACGTGTATCAATTTCAATGTCATCTCCTTTCTTTTGAATGATGTATATATAGTAAGGTTGTCACGATCAAGTGGCACCTTGATCGGACATGTCTTTTAGACATGTCCAACCAAGATGTCACTTGGTCGTGACTCTTACCAATATCAACCGATCCATTCGATGATAACTAATTGGTGCTAGTGTAAATGATAACAAATTTGTAAACATACCCGATAATGAATCGGTATCATTGCAAATAATAATAGTTCGATAATCACACCTGATAGTGAATTGGTGTCATTGCAAATAATAACAATTCGATAATCACACCCGATAGTGAATCGGTGTCATTGTAGATGATAACAGATTGGTAAACACACCCGATAGTAAATTGGTGTCAAAGTAAATAAATCAGATAATCTAATAGCATAGATGAATAAGTTAATAACAGAATGAGTTAGGAGAGTCTTATCTTGTAGAAGCTACTATTGCATTAACAAATGGATGTTTAAGAATCAATGATTGAAATACTAATTGACTAAAGATTGAGCATATCTATTACTTGAATAAAGATTGAAATACTATTCTTGTTATGACTTATTTTTTTACATTGGTCTATTACAGTAATGGGGAGCATATCTAGTGAATCGATTCTTTTAGTCACTTTGATTCTTATCCTTGTGTATAATGATTTTTCTTCTATCCTATGATTCATTGATTGTTGGTTTAAAACACTCATTGCAACTATCATGGATATGAATTATGATGTGGGTGTGAGAAGAGATTGTTGAATATGAAGGAATGGTTTAGGAAAGTACTCCTTAATCCAAATGAGTCATTTTCTTGTCATGGAATGTGTTAAGAGACTTTAAAAATATATTCAATCTAGTTAATATTGACACATCTAAAGCATGCCAAAGGAAATTCAGAGAAATTCTATGACATAAAGAAGATTGTTTAGGTGATGTCAAGTCTTGATCCACGAGGGTAGGAAAACATAGATGCATTGGTACAAAAGGTTCCATTCAACTTGGAGGAAGTGGGTGATTACCTAAGGGGATAATGTGAGATTGTACCAAGTTTACATTGTGATGCAAATAGCTTGGGAAAAGGGATGATGAAAGGGTTAAGTATGGGAAATTGTAGAGATAGATATAACACTAAGGGAAGAACACTAGAACTAATTTTAGCAGTATGGATTAATACAAGACCCAAAATTCCACTAAGAGGCATCCCTTACCTCTTAAATTAATTCCATAGGTGGGTTTATCCTCCAATATAGTGCCATTGGTTAGCTTATCAGGTGAACTTCCACTATAAGTAGGATTACCATACACTTTCATAACATGTACATGTGGTTTCAAAAGGTTTATACGTTCTTGTGAATTTGAAAGAAAGGCATGTTTTGAATTTTCCAATAGGTGTTAGGGGTTAATTTGACTCGCCTTTAGCTTTAGAGTGACAAACCTGGTTTAGGTACATTCCATAAACAAAATATACTCTTTTTTTAGCTTCCTATTATCATCTTTATATTCAATGAGATTTTTAAAGATCATCTAAATATTCATTGCTAATGAAAATGCACAAACTGATGTGTAATAGATCCAAGGTAAGACTCAAAGAGCCTCATCTTTTGAAACCATTGACCAAAGAAATGCTAAGAACAATATATGAAAGAGATGAAGAATAAGGTAACTTGTATTATTAGGAAGGAAGAGATGCCTTTATATAGCATGACCTCTTGTTTGAGTCTTGAAACCCTCCCATATTGTCAATGCATGCGTCTAGGCTAACCATGTCAAGTTTCACTCTATACAAGCACAAATTGAAAAAATTTCAATGTTGGCCCCTTTCACGTGTCACTATGTGAGGTCAACATGAGGAAACGCTAATTTTTTGGGATTGAAATTGTATATGGTGAAAATGGATAACAATAATAACGATATTGAAAGGCTAAATGAATTCAACCACAAAACCCTAGCCTAACAACAACAAAGATCCACCATAACATATGAAGATCACCTAAGACAATGCAAATCAAATGAAATCACAAAGATTATACCATCACACGTCCAATAGGGTTTGGATTTCCATTCTTCCTATCTCCATTGATCTTGCTTGATATAATTGCTCTCAGATTTTATGTGCACAAGAGCTCAACAAAGAACGAAATGTGGTTGCAAGTAGGATCGCATATGCCAAGTAGTCAATTGATCAAGTAATTAGAATGATTGATTAGCCAGGGTTTGATAATGAAGGAAGCATCTCCTTATATAGAAGACACAATATGAAATGGAGGGATAAGATTGAGAGGTGTAAAAGGAGGTCGGCTATGATTAGAGGGTAGGTAAAAGAAATAATAAAATAATGAAAGGGGTAGGTAGTGTATGAATTAAGAGATGAATGACACGTGTCATGGGTAGAAAAGGTTAATGAATTAATTAAATAAATAAAGATTTATTTAATTAATAGAAGAAGTGGGATCAATTAAATAAATAAGATATTTATTTAATTTAGGAAAAGGATAATTTAAATAAACAAATGTATTTATTTAAATGAGAAATAAGGCTAGAAGAGGATAAATGAATTAATTAAATAAATAAATATTTATTTAATTAATAGAAGAATTAAGCTTAGATAATTAAATAAATAGATATTTATTTAATTAGATTGGACAATTTTGGGTGTCTACATTTTGCCCCTCTTTGAGACAATGCGGCTTGTCGCGTTGTTTCAAAGAAGATAAGATGAACTGATACAGAGTTGCCCCAAGATGGGAATTATATGCCCCCTCGAGAGATTGGATGAAAAAAATGTCCGAAAAGATCGCAGACAATCTCTCGATAAGAAAGACGGGATAGAATGGACTGACCGGATAAAGTGATAGAGTCATGGGATAATGAAGATTGACTCGGGAGATGAGGGCTAGGGCTAGGGTAATCTATAAGACAGACCACGAGGGAAATACATCCTCATTATCATCCACACATCCAAGAGATCAGAGTGCAGAGCGAGAATAGAGTAGCAACAGTCAGCAGCGATGGCCTTTGTTCACAGATTCAATCGCGTTCGTCGATTCCAGAGGCCAGCAGAGACAAGAGAGCCGGTAAGTACCACAAAAGCTCCTCGTACTTTGTTGCATTTATTGTTTTCATTAATGCATGCTAGATAGGGCAATGAATGCGCTTTAGGTTAGGGTCCAAAAATGTCAAAAAATGTCCAGGCGCGTCTGCGTTGGTGCCAAGCGCGTCTATGCTTGCTAGGCGCGTCTGTGTTTGTGTCAGGCGCGTCTATGCTGGAAAATGCGTTTGTGCCGAATGCGGCCACGTCTGTGCTGTGTAGGCACGTCTATGCCAAGAAGGCACGTTTGTGTCGCCCAAGCGCGTCTTTGCAGAGCATAGGCACATTTGTGTGTTTCAGGCGCGTCTGTGTAAAACAGGCGTGTTTATGCAGTCTTCAAGCGCGTTTATGTCAGGAAAGCGCGTTTGTGTCCAAAATGTGAATTTTTGTCTTCTAGGTCAAATCGACAGTTTTGTGATGAACATACGTTGTCGATTGGATAAGCTGCTGAGAGGATACACTCAAGCAGGTCCTCTAGGGAAGACTAGGATAACAAATAGGGCTAGGATTGACAATTCTGTGATAGAACATACGTTGCCAATTAGGAAACTACTCAAGAGGATACACTCAAGCATAGGCCCTAGGATAGGATAGATCAAGGCACTTTGTGATGAACAGTGAGTACGAAGATATAGTACTTTGTGATGAACAGGGAGTACTAAAATATGAGCAACACTTTGTGATGAACAGTGAGTGCAAATGTGAGCAGCACTTTGTGATGAACAGTGAGTGCCAATGTGAGCAGCACTTTGTGATGAACAGTGAGTGCAAATGTGAGCAGCACTTTGTGATGAACAGTGAGTGCAAATGTGAGCAGCACTTTGTGATGAACATTGAATGCCACGATGACTGACATGATTGATTTGCTTGACTGCAGGAGTATTTGCCTATGTTGGAGTCACGGGAGAGATTCCCGTCGACGCAGAGATTGCGACCTGAGCTGACCTTCGAGGACCGAGCTGCAATTGAGGCTATGGGTCTGAGACATATTATGTATGTGCTTGAGTTTCAAGCGAACATGGGACTGCTGACTGCACTGGCGGGGAGGTGGCAATCAAAGACTTGCACTTTTCATTTGCCAATGGGGGAGATGACAGTCACCCTCAAGGATGTATACATTATCTTGAGGATACCGATCGATGGGGAGCTGATTCCCTAAGATCAAGACGGAGACAGGGAGGCCCTGAGACGAGTGTTCCAGGACCCAGGACTGGAGATGAGGGCAGGGCATGTGGCTTGGGACACCTTGACAGCTACAGGATTAACACTGCCAACAGTGATAGGAGGAGCGATCAGTGGGTTCTTGTGTCCTGATAGAGCGACACGAGGGTTGGCTGTGGGCTGGGGAGGTGCCTTGGAGACACTGGTGACACAGCATACCAGATATGCTTGGGGACCGTGTGTGTTGGCACACCTCTATTACGAGCTACATCAGTTTGTGTACCATGGGTCAGTGGGATTGGGTTGCGGGGTCACATTGTTACAGGTGTGGGCCTATGAGCATCTGCCAGTGACGAGACAGATACATTTCAGGGGCAGAGGTCATGGATGCAGTTTCGTACACTTGTACAACATGATCACTTCGCAGCCACAAATTGGCAGGTTAGAGCACTGGCGGCGGGTGATTGATGACATTGATATGGTTATATGGAGGCCATACCTGAGATGTGAGCAGTGGGAGGATGATGCGGTAGAGCTGCCCTACACCTTCCAGAGCAGGTATCTGATTGGGCGGATGCCCTATGTACTAGAGAGGCAGCTAGTGGACAGGCAGTTCGGCAGGATCCAGCGGATGCCACGGGGTTCAGGCATGTATGCACGGACTATCAGGGATCAGGCATAGTTTGGGCCCTTATTATCATATGATCAGGCTGTTACACAGCTAGTAGAGATGATGCCCCTACCCTGGGACATGTGGCCAGAGATTGAGGATGCCGGCATGGATGCCGAGTACACAGCATACTGGGCCGAGCATCCATTCCCATGCCTGACAGATCTAGGAGAGCTACTAGATGGAGATGGTGGTGGGGATGGGGATGATGATGGAGATGATGGGGGTAGAGGCCGACGGAGGAGGAGGGGGGCAGTTGGAGAGAGGAGGGTGGTGCCACGGAGGGACATTGGAGAGGACAGGCAGGCTCGGGTAGTGAGGGGTTGCAGTGGATTACCGCTACAGGTGCCAGCAGCACAAGGTCCCAGACAGGTGCAGGTACAGGGACAGGTACAAGGACAGATACAGGGACAATCACCAGTATAGGCATAGGCACAGGGGCAGACACCCATACAGGGGGAGCCACAGGGGGCTGAGGCAGAGGAGGATGAGCTGACGAAGCTGAGGGAGATCTGCCAAGGATAGGCAGATGAGATCCAGGACCTGGAGAGGGAGAGGGAGAGGCTCAGGAGGTGGCTTAGAGATACTGAGCGGGAGCGGGATCAGGCCATTCAATGCTACACAGAGGTTGAGATAGCATTGAGGGCTGGGAGGCAGGCGACAGAGGACACAAGGGCTGGATATGCCTATGTCCTACGGGCAGGGGAGGAGATCGGTTACTGGCGAGATCTCTATTATGGTGCGGTGCCAGCTGATCGGCGGGCGAGGAGCTTCCATAGACCATCGCAAACAGCGATAGCTATGGGAGGGAGCCGGAGGAGACAGGCATCTAGTGGTGGGGTTATGGGTCCTCCACCACCACCAGATAGAGGGGACAGGATGGATGATCCTGGGGTGGGTCCTTCGAGGGCTCAGATTCCGTCGAGGCCAGGTGGCTTCGAGGGAGGGAGTTCATCATAGCCGTAGAGGGCTCCCTATGTATCAGTATTTTACCATTTTTGTACGATGATGTAGACACCTGCGGGTGATTGTAGCCATATGATTTTGACATCATTGTATCATGACACTTTATATATATATATATATGAGATGATTCATCTTTGTGGCGGCTATATGCATGCGTACCTATGTGATGAGATGTTTCATGATGTATGTTTCTATGTGATGGTTATGATATGGATGCAAATATGTACATGATGAAATGCAATATTTTTGTGTTCTTTTATGTTTTAATATGTGTATGCATGATGCAAATGTGAATGTGTGTAATGCAAATGAATATGATAATGCAAATGTAAATTGTGCTAACAGGTGTTGTGTGCAGGATGTGATGCAATTGTGATATCTATATGTATGTATAAAATGCTTATATGTGGTAATGCAGGTGCAACTATTTGAAATGCAAATGTTTTTGGTGTGTCATTATACTCAGTCATGTGATAGCAGGCTACGTGGACTCGAGAAGGACGATGGAAGTCAATCAAGAAAGGGGGATGAAAGACAGAAGATATGAAAGTGAAAAGAGCTTCTTGTGTGTTATCATCATTGAGCTTTATTATGGCAAGTAGGTTATGACAATTGAGGCATATGTTCGACCCAGAAAGTCATTGTACCTGTTTGCATGGAGATAAGACAGTCACAAACAAGGAATGCCCCAGTTCATACTAGACTCACATTGTCCTCATATCCTTGGACAAGTCATAGTATTACTAAGAGACAATCCACAGACAACAAATACAAATAGGTGACGATACCCCATCCTCGCCTTTATAGTCAAAGACATCCTGGAGATAGAATCTCTAGTCAAAGACATCTTGGAAAAGCTAAAATACATGTCACCAAAAGATAAAATCAAAAGAAAACCAAGACTCGACACCAACATCCACTGTAGTCCTCAAGTTTAGTGTCTCTTGTCACTTGTATAAGTCTTATTTGATTGTGGTCACAATGTTTACTTTCACAAAATGGATAGATAACACTGAACCATAATGTTGTCTGAGTGTGTTGAATGATTTGATTTGTTGAAGCCCATTGTTGCTGATGTGTCTCATTTGAAACTGACTGAATCCATGCAATTGATACTTTATTGCAGAGAAGATGAAACTTTATTGTGGATCTGTGATGCAAGTGCTGCTTTATTGCGGATTGTGCGCGGATAGACTGAAGGAAGCTGGAAGAAACTGTATTCATCGAAACATGTGATGTTCTTAGTTCCACACCCATCACTAGTCGTAGGATTTGCCTTAGCCACAGATAGGATCTGATTTATTATGGATGGAAAGGGATGAAAAGGGGGTTATTATGAATGGCTAACCAATCTTGGGTAGATCAATAACAAGCCATGATGGGAATGTGTAAGTTTATTATGGATGAATTGGTTGTGAGTGTGTGCAAAGTGAAGTGATGAAAGAGAATCCTGAAGGAGGGAGGAGCAATGTCTCTACACATGGCGCTGGTGACCCAGTTTTCACCATGGTACTTGCTCAGGGCGCCACCGAAGTGGTTTTCACCGTTGGACGAAATTATTTCTCTTTACTTTTTTCTATTTTTGAATGTTTTTTGTGTCACAAGGCGCCTGTTTGCCAGGTTTTCACCAAGTAACGATTTTTTTTGTTTTATAATTTTTTTTGTATTTTTGAATGTTTTGATTTTTTTTTGTATTTTTGATTTTTGAAATTTTTGAAATTTTTTATTTTTTTGTATTTTTTGAATTAGGATATTCCAAAGAGCTATGTGTAGAACCTGCGAAGGTGCATGCTGTTGATAGGATCCTCCAAAGGTTCACCTTCTGTAGTTGAGAGCTGATATGCCCCAGATTCATATGTTGCTGTAATGATGTAAGGACCAAGCCAATTTGGTTCGAACTTGCCCTTCTTCTCTCTGTCTTGTTGATTTTTAGGATTTTCTTTGAGAACTAAGTTGCCTACCTCAAATGTGCGAGGCTTGACTTTATTATTGTAGCTACATTGTTCCTTGATTGAATGATGTGTAGCTCAAGTGACTGTCTTCCTTGATGAAGGAACTAAAATAGAATTACTAGTGTGTGGACTACATGCGTGCCACCTAAAGAAGTTTGGGCATCCCTGATAACAAAGTCCTTCGAGGAAGCTCCATTAAAGGTCCATGATGTATCGCTAGAAGGGAATGGATGTGTGGAACAAGTGGATGAGTTATGAAGGCTTATGATTTGTAAAGCAAAAAATCGCGATCGAACCCTAGTTGTTCTCCCCTCTTCCAACTCCGAGGAGAGAGAAGGGAGGTTTGCTAGGATTCGATGGTTTTCACTTAGGGGAGAGACTTTACATTCAAAAGAGGGGTTGAAACTCATAAGATCCAATCCCACACAATGTAAGATTGGATGCTAAATGAATTTCAAGGGTTAGGAAAGCAAGGCTACCCTCTTTTGTACAGAATGTTGTTAAGGAAATTAAGCTAAGAATACATAGAAAGTCATAAAGATTCGCTTATAAACTGAGTTCGGGTTATAGGATGAAGCTGCGGACCTGGAATTAGCAGTAGAATGTCGATACGGCGCTGTCCTGTAAATTTGAGCAAAAGTTGTCGGGACGATGGCGCCCGGCGCCACGGTCCTCCGAAAAATCCGTGAAACGAAGGGGGATCTGTTCGTCTCTGCACAAGGATTCCAGATCTGCAATTTTAGCCACGTACCTGCAACCTACACACAAAAAAGCGAAGACGATTGGGGGGTTAGGGATTAGGGGTTTGCCTTTAGGTCAAACCCCGGTTTTGGAATTAACCAAGAAATGAGCAAGAGTTGTAAATGTAAATGATTGTAAAACAAGTACTAATACCTTGTTCTAAGGATGTTTGTATCCTTATGTGCGAAGGTATAGATGTTGTATGTTGTATGTTGTATGTTGTAGCATGTAGTATGTGATCTCCTCTTCAATGGTTGAATCCTTGACTTGAATGCAACACTTAGCCTTGAATGGAGACTTGAAATGATCAATTGCTTGAAGGAATGCTTGAATGCTTGAATGCTTGAATGTTTGAGTATAGTTTCCACGCTTTGTACACCTATCCTCTTCATACCAAATGAGAGAGAAAAATGTAGTTTATATACTTGTCATTTAGGGTTGATAGACTGATTTTCCCGACCTTAGGCCGACCAGGAAATGTAATTTCCAAATTGCAAACAAAAAGACCCGAGCCCCTTAGGAGACCGGGCCCAAAATAGGACCCAGGGACCAGGGCACTGGGCGCTCTGGTCCCACCTCCCGGGACAGCAGGGTGCAAGGAGGTTCAGGCCAGGGTGCTTGAAAAATGCAGTTTTCAGTGTCGTGAGCAAGTTTTGGGGTCTCCATTCAGGTTGCGTGTTGCGTCGCCATTGTGAAGACCGAAATGCAGTCGAAATTGCAAGTGTCGCAATTTTAGGACGCTACATGATTGTGATAAGAAGTGAAAGTAGGATAGCATGATGGAGACTCAGGATCAACAAGTATGCTTTTTGACTTGAAATTTTAGAACTTTTGCCCCCAGTTATTTTGATATTAGGGGAGATCAACTCTTGTTCTTTTTCTTTCATAGGATTTTTATCCTTGACTTTGATTTTTGCAGAGTCCAATAGCTTTTGATTTTGATCTGGACTAAAGGAATTTTCTTTATTTTTGACTTTTAGATTTTTCTTTTCAAAGCTTGATTTGTGATCCCCAATGAGTAAGGGCTTTTGTAATTCTTGTTGATCCAAGTCTAGGAGTGGAGTGGAAATGGAATGAGTGGATGATATGGTAAAACTATGTGAGTTCTCAAGAGGGCTGGCGATACGCTCAATAGATTCTTCGTTGGAACCATTCTTAGGACTATTGATATCAAGAGTTGCTTGCACCACTGGAGGAGATTTGCATTCAAACTCAGTAGCCACAACACTAGGTGGTTCACACCCAATTCCTTGTAAATTGTTTATAGATTGTTCTTGTCGATTGAATGTCTTAGGAGATAGTGGGAGTTGATCAATATGAAAGATATACTCACCACATCCCATGTCTTTAATCTTGAATTTTTCTTTTATCTCTGTTTGTTTTGACGTAGAAGCTTTCAAGGATTCTGGATCCACATATGCTGAAGAAGGAACAGCTTGTCGATTGACTGGGATTGTTATTTCTGATCTAGGTTGCAGATTGTTGCAATATATGAATGGATTTGGGTCAGCTTTGACAGTCACTTCAACTCCATTGTGTGGAAACTTGATGCATCGATGATATGTAGATGGGACTGCGCTCATTTCATGAATCCAAGGACGTTCCAAAAGTATGTTGTATGTGAGATCTAGGTCTAGGACTTGACAAACCACATCTTTTGTAACTGGCCTGACTCTGAGAGGTAAGGTGATTGTGCCTTTGGATGAATGCTCTTCATCATCATATGCCTTGATGGTAATTTTGTTTGTAGAATTCACAGCTTTGTCAGAATATCCCAATTGTTTAATAGTGCTCAATGTACAAATGTTTAGACCAGCTCCTCCATCTATCAGGACTCATTTTATTCGATGTTTGTGTATGAAGGCTTCAATGTGTAAAGGTGCATTATGTGGTTGACTCACAGAGGCGTCATCAGTTTATGTGAATGTAAGAGAGTGTGGAATGGAAAGGTATCCCACCATGGCTTGAAACTGGTCCACATTCAGATCAGTAGGAACAAAAGTGTCTCTCAAGATTTTGTCAAGAATGGCTTTATGTGTGGGGGATATGCGTAAGAGCTCAAGGATGGAGATGAGCGCGGGTGTCTTCCCTAATTGTTCTACAAGGTCATACTCAGGTTTGGTTGATGAAGAAGTGGTGTTCTTGGCTGGAGCACCTTGCAAAGTGATTTTACCTCGACGGGTTGTAACATGACATTCAGAGGTGGGTTCGCAAGAAGATCCAACACCTTTTAGGACAATCTTGGGTCTCCGGGTAGAATTCTAAGGGTTTTTGTCCTTGATGATAATGGTAGAAATGTAATTGTCCATCGAAATGTGATTGATAGTTGAATCATAGTTATAGGTTGCTCTGGTATAGTTGGTTTGGTCATCTATGGCTTTAGCTTTTCCCTTGTCATGTTTTGGGAATGGTTCCTTAAACATCTCATGTTCTTGATTGGATGAATGTCCCTCAATCTCAATGTCATCTCTATCAATGAGATCTTGTATGATGTTCTTCAGTCGATGGCAATTTCCTGTCTTATGACCCTTGCTCTTATGAAATTCACAATACTCATCATCATTCCACCAATTTGGTTTAACCTTTGGTTCATATGGAGGAAAATCTGGAATAGTGATTACTTTGTTTGCCACTAGCTTCTTGAAAATTGACTCAAGCGGTTCTCCCAATGGGGTGTACTTCCTTCGTGATCTGGAAGTTGTTTGAGTATTCACTTGATTGTTTGTAGAACTTGATCCCGAAAAAATAAATTTGGGTCGCATTGCATCAACAACACCATCATTGACTGTGTTCTTATTTTTATTCCAAAATCTTGGCTTGTCTTTTCCTTTAAAGTCATCTTTGTTTTCGTTGAATATCTTATTCAGTTAGGACCTTTTCTATCGCTAAGCCTTTTTCAATGATGTCCTTGAAGGTAGACAAACAATATTTCCTTAGATCATAGCCAATGTCTTTGTTAACATTCTGGGTGAACATTTCTACCATTTTTTTTGGTGGAATTTCACAAGAGCATCTACTGGCTAGATTTCTCCATCTTTGTAAAAATGATGAAAAAGAGTTTCCATCTCTCGATAAGAAAGAAAGGCTAGAATGGACTGACCAGATAGGATAGAGTGACAAAGTTATGGGATAATGAAGACTGACTCGGGAAACGAGGGCTAGAGCTAGGGCTAGGGTAGTCTATAAAATAGACCAAGGGGGGAATGCATCCTCATTGTCATCCACACATCCAAGAGATCAGAGTGCAGAGAGAGAATAGAGCAGCAGTAGTTAGCAATGATGGCATTGGTGCATAGATTCGATCGCGTTCGTCGATATCAGAGGCCAGCAGCTGTAGGAGAGCCGGTGAGTACCACAAAACCTCCTTGTACTTTGTTGCAATAAATGTTGTCATAAATGCATGCTAGGTAGTGCAATAAATGCGCTTTAGAATAATGTCAAAAATGTCGAGGCACGTCTGCGTTGGTGCCAGGCGCGTCTGGGTTGGCTAGGTGCATCTGTGTTTGTGCCAGGCGCGTCTATGAATTCAACAACATCTATGTCAGATGCGAGCGCATCTGTGTTGTGCAGACACGTTTGTGCAGTGTAGGTACGTCTATGCAGGACAGGAGCATCTATGCAGAGCATAGGCACATCTATGTATTTCAGGTGCGTCTGTGTAGAGCAGGCGCGTTTGTGTCGTCAAGGTCAAATCGATAATTCTGTGATGAACATACACTGTCGATTGGATAAGCTGCTGAGAGGATGCACTCAAGCAGGTCCTCTAGGGAAGACTAGGATAGCAGATAGAGCTAGGTTTGACAATTCTGTGATAGAACATATGTTGCCAATTAGGAAAATACTCAAGAGGATTCACTCAAATAGAGGCCCTAGGATAGGATGGATCAAGGCACTTTGTGATGAACAGTGAGTACCAAGACATAGTACTTTGTGATGAACATGGAGTACCAATAGGAGCAACACTTTGTGATGAACAAGGAGTGCAAATATAAGCAGCACTTTGTGATGAACAGGGAGTGCAAAAATCATAGTACTTTGTGATGAACAGGGATTACCACTAGGATAGATAGCAACACTTTGTGATGAACAATGAGTGTCACTAGGATAGAAGCAACACTTTGCGATGAACAGTGAGTGTCACTTTGACTGACATGATTGCTTTGTTTGACTGCAGGAGTATTTGCCTATGCTAGAGTCACAAGTGAGATTCTCGTCGACACGAAGATTATGACCAGAGCTAACATTCGAGGACCGAGCTGCTATTGAGGCTATGGGTCTAAGATACATCTTGTATGTGCCTGAGTTTCGGGCGAACATGGGGCTGCTGACTGCGCTAGTTGAGAGATGGCACTCAGAGACTTGTAGTTTTCATTTGCCGATGGGTGAGATGACAGTCATCTTGGAGGATGTATACAGGATATTGAGGATACCGATTGATGGGGAGTTGATACCCTATGATTGAGATGGAGACAGGGATGCACTAAGGCAAGTGTTCCAGGATCCGGGACTAGAGATGAGGGTTGGACATGTGGCATGGGATACTATGACAACGATAGGACTGGAACTACCAGTAGTGCTAGTAGGAGTGATCAGTGGGTTCCTGTGTCCAGATAGGGCGACACAAGGGTTGGCTGTGGGCTGGGGGAGCACCTTGGAGACATTGGTTACATAGCACACTAGATATGCTTGGGGACCGTGTGTGCTGGCACACTTGTACTATGAGCTGCATCAGTTTGTGTGTCATGGATCTGTAGGATTGGGCTGCGGAGTTACATTACTGTAGGTGTGGGCATATGAGCATCTGCCGGTTACCCAACTGATACATTTCAGGGGCAGGGGTCATGGATGCAACTTTGTTCATTTGTATGATATGATTACCTCACAGCCACAAATTGGCAGGTTGGAGCATTGGCGTCGAGTCCTAGATGAGATTGACACTGTGATATGGAGGCTGTACCGTAAGTGCGAGTAGTGGGAGGAGGACGCAGTGGATCTACCTTATACCTTCCGGAGCAGATATCTGATTGGGCGGATGCCCTATGTATTGGAGAGACAGCTGATTGACAGGGTGTGCAGGCAGTTTGGCCGTTTTTAGCGGATGCCATGGGGTTCCGGGATGTATGCTCGGATAGTCAGGGATCAGGCACACTTTGGGCCGTTGCTATCATATGATCAGGCAGTGATGCAGCTGGTAGAGATGGTGCCGATGCCATGGGATATGTGGCCATAGATTGAGGATGCAGGCATGGATGCAAAGTACATGACGTATTGGGCTGAGCATCCCTTTCCATGACCGACAGACCCAGGGGAGCCTCTAGATGGAGATGGTGGTGGGGATGGAGATGATGATGGAGATGATGGGGGGAGAGGCCGACGAAGGAGACGGGGTATTGTTGGAGAGAGGAGGGTGGTTCCACGGAGAGAGGGTGGGGAGGAGAGACAAGCTCGGGTAGTGAGGGGTCGCAATGGATTGCCACTATAGGTGCCAGCAGCATAGGGTCCTAGATAGGTGCAGGGACAGGGGCAGAGGCAAGTACAGGCAGAGGCACAGGTACCAATACAAGGGGAGCCACAGGCAGAGGCATAGGGGGCCGAGGAGGAGGAGGATGAGTTGCTTGAGCTAAGGGAGATCTGCTAGGGATATGCAGATGAGATCCAGGATCTAGAGAGGGAGACAGCTAGGCTCAGGAGGCAACAGAGGGAGACAGAGCATGAGCAGGATTAGGCTATCCAATGATATACTGAGGCTAAGACAACACTGAGGACTGGGAGGAAGGCGACAGAGGACATAGGGGCTGGATATGCCTATGTTCTATGGGCAAGGGAGGAGATAGGTTACTGGCGAGACCTATATTACAGGGCAGTGCCACCAGAGCAGCAGGCGAGGAGCTTTCGTAGACCATCACGGACATCGACGGCCACAGGAGGGAGCCATAGGAGACAGGCATCCAACGATGGGGTTATGGGTCCTCCACCACCACTAGATAGAGGGGACAAGAGAGATGATCCTGGGGTGGGTCCTTTTAGGGCTTAGACTCCGTCGAGGCCAGGCAGCTCTGAGGGAGGGAGTTCATCATAGCCATAGAGGGCTCCCTATGTATCAGTTTTGCACTATTTTGTATGATGATGTAGACACATTCGAGTGATTTTGTAGCCATATGTATTTTGACATCATTGTATCATGACACTTTTGATCATATATATATGAGATGATTCATCTTTGCGGCAACTATATGCATGTGTACCTATGTGATGAGATGTTTCATGATGTATGTTTCTATGTGATGCTTATGTTATGGATGCAAATATGTACATAATGAAATGCAATATTTTTGTTCTTTTATGTTTTATATGTTATGCAAATGCAAATGTGAATGTATGAAATGCAGATGAATATGATAATGCAAATAATTATTTACATGATGAAAATGTAAAATGTGCTAACATGTGTTGTGTGCAGGATGTGATGCAATTGTAATATCTATATGTATGTATGAAATGCTTAATATGTGGTAATGCAAGTGCAACTACATGAAATGCAAATGTTTTTGGTGTGTCATTATACTCAATCATGTGATAGCAGGCTACACGGACTCAAGAAGGACAATGGAAGTCAATCAAGAAAGGGGGATGAAAGATAGAAGATATGAAAGTGAAAAGAGCTTCTTATGCGTTATCATCACTGAGCTTTATTATGGCAAAATAGGTTATGACAATCGAGGCATATGTTTGACCTAGAAAGTCATTGTACCTGTT
Organism: Cryptomeria japonica; assembly: GCF_030272615.1. Classification (NCBI taxonomy): domain Eukaryota; kingdom Viridiplantae; phylum Streptophyta; class Pinopsida; order Cupressales; family Cupressaceae; genus Cryptomeria; species Cryptomeria japonica. Next base: position 109,641,164 of record NC_081410.1, read on the forward strand.
TGCATGGAGATAAGATAGTTGCAAACAAGGAATGGCCCAGTTCATACTAGACTCTTAGTGTCCTCGTATCCTTGGACAAGTCATAGCATTACTAAGAGATAATCCACAGACAACAAAGAAAAATAGGTGACGATACCCCATCCTCGCCTTTCTAGTCAAAGACATCCTGGAGATAGAATCTCTAGTCAAAGACATCCTAGAAAAGCTAAAAGACATGTCACCAAAAGATAAAATCAAAATAACACCAAGACTCGACACCAACATCCACTGTAGTCCTCAAGTTTAGTGTCTCTTGTCACTTGTGTAAGTCTTATTTGATTGTGGTCACAATGTTTACTTTCACAAAAAGGATAGATAGCACTAAACCATAATGTTGTCTGAGTCTGTTGAAAGATTTGATTTGTTGAAGCCCATTGTTGCTGTTGTGTCTCATCTGAAACTGACTGAATCCATGAAACTGATACTTTATTGCGGAGAAGATGAAACTTTATTGTGGATTGGCGAGGCAAATGCTGCTTTATTGCGGATTGTGCGTAGATAGACTAAAGAAAAGTGGAAGAAACTGTACTCCTCTAAACGTGCGATGCTCTCAGTTCCACACCCATTACTAGACGTAGGATCTGCCTTAGCCACAGATAGGAGCTAATTTATTATGGATGGAAAGGGATGAAAAGGAATGTTTATTATGAATGGTGAACCAATATTGGATAGATCAATAACAAGCCATGATGGGAATGGGTAAGTTTATTATGGATGAATAGGTTGTGAGTGTGTGCAAGGTGAAAGGATGAAAGTGAATCCTGAAGGAGGGAGGAGCAATGTCTCTACACATGGTGCTGGTGACCCAGTTTTCACCATGGTACTTGCCCAGGGTGCCACCGAAGTGGTTTTCACTGTTGGACAAAATGTTTTTCTGTTTTCCAATTTTTTTGTGTCACAAGGCGCCTATTTGCCAGGTTTTCACCAAGTAACGAATTTTTTATTTTTATGATTTTTTTGTATTTTTTGATTTTTTTTGTATTTTGAAATTAGGATACTCTGAAGAGCTATGTGTAAAACCTGCGAAGGTGCATGCTATTGATAGGATCCTCCAAAGGTTCACCCTCTGTGGTTGAGAGTTGATATGCACCGGATCCATAGGCTACTGAGATGATGTAAGGACCAAGCCAATTTGGTTCGAACTTGCCCTTCTTCTCTCTGTCTTGTTAATTTTTAGGATTTTCTCTGAGAACCAAGTCACCTACCTCAAATGCGCGAGGCTTCACTTTATGATTGTAACTGCGACTCATTCATTGTTGATAAGCCTTGAGATGATTAAAAGCAATTTGTCTTCGTTCAGCCAATAGTTCAAGTTCTTGTAAGCGAGAGACCCTGTAGTCTTCATCACTGATAATGTTTTGCAAAGAGACTCGTAAAGAGGGTAACTCGACCTCAATAGGCAAGATAGCTTCAGCACCATAGACAAGTGAATAGGGTGTAGCTCCTGTAGGTGTGTAGATACTTGTGCGGTAAGCCCAAAGTGCGGGATTAAGTTGGATATGCCAATTACGACCAGCGTCGTCGATTGTTTTTTTTAAGATTTTAAGGATTGTTTTATTAGACGCCTCAGCTTGACCGTTACCTTGGGGGTAATATGGAGTGGAGAAACGATGGGAAATATGGAAGCGGTCACAGAGTTCATGAACATTTTGATTTTTGAAGGGACGCCTGTTATCCATGATGATGGAACCAAGAATACCGTATCGACAAATGATATAGTTGAGAATGAATGTAGCAATTTGTTTTCCAGTGACTTGTGTGAGAGGCACGTCTTCGATCCATTTTGTGAAATATTCTATGGCAGTGATTATGAATTTATGACTGTTGGAAGATGGAGGGTGAATCTTGCCTATGAGATTGAGTCCCCACTAACAAAAGGGCCAAGGAGTCACAATTGGTTAAAGTTCTTGTGCTAGTGCATGAATGAGGTCTCCGTGAAGTTGACACTGCTTACATTTCTTGACAAACTGATATGAATCTTTTTCCATATTGGGCCAGTAATATCCATTCCTGATGAGTTTCTTGGCTAAGGTAGGACCACTAGAATGTGGACCACATATCCCTTCATGTACTTCACGTAACGCAATCTGAGCTTTGTCGCTTTCTAAACATCTAAGAAGAGTGCCATCTAGACCTTGACGATATAAGATATCGGCTAAAATGACGTATCGAGAAGATTGGCGAATGAAAGTGCGATGTTGGTTATTGGATAGGTCAGGAGGTAGGATATTGTCACAAAGGTATGCGAAAATGGGATCGTATAACTGGGACCCAGGACCAACAACACCTATCATCTTAGTAGGAGTGATTTCATATGAGGGAACCAAAAGGTTATCCACCAAGAACTCATAGCAGGTCTCATTCAGTGGTAGATCAATTAGTGAAGCAATTGTAGCCATGGCATCTGCGGCTCGATTCTAATCTCTTGGTATCTACTCAAAGTCTATCTTCATGAAATGTCATTTCAAGTCATCCACCATTCTTTTGTAAGGCATTAATTTCTCATCCTTTGTTTGGTAGTCATCAGTTGCTTGACGAATTACAAGCTGAGAATCCCCAAAAACACGAAGTTCCTGGATGTTCCACTGAACTGCAATCCGTAATCCAGTTGTTAATGCCTCATATCCTGCTATGTTATTAGTGCAAGGAAATGATAATCGATATGATTTTGGTATATAATCCCCTTGAGGAGTTATGAAGAGGATGCCAGCTCTTGCCCCATGCTGTGTGTATGAGCCGTCAAAGTATAGTTGCCATGGCTTTGCATGTGACACTGTTAAAATGGATTCATCTGGAAATTCTGAAATTAGAGGAACATCATCTATCATGGGAGCATCTGCTAACTGATCTACGATAGCTTGTCTTTTTATTGCTTTTCTTTCCACATACTCGATGTCAAATTCACTCAGGATCATTACCCATTTGGCTAGTCGCCCAGTAAGTGTTGCTTTATTGAGAAGGTATTTCAATGGATCAATCCTTGCAACCAACTTAGTCTTATGAGTTAGCATGCAATGTTGTAGTTTCTGTGAAGCAAAGACCACATCGAGACATGCATGCTCAATTGGTGTGTAGTTTAGCTCATATCCCACCAATGTGCGACTGATATAGTATACTGCCTTTTCTTTGCCCTCAGCAACTTATTGTGCTAAGAGTGCCCCCAGTGCTGTTGAAGTAGCTGATATGTATAGTAATAGAGGTTGATCTGGAACTAGTGGCATCAAAATTGGCGAATTCAGAAGATAATCTTTGAGTATCTGGAAAGCCTATTGACAGTTATCATCCCATTTGAATTTGATGTTTTTATGTAGCAAGTGCTGAAAAGGATTACACTTATCTGCAAGTTGTGCTATGAATCTTCATATGGACTGGAGTCTTCCTTGCAAAGATCAAAGTTGACTGATGTTTCATGGTGGTTGCATCTCTAGGATGGCCTTGACTTTTGCTGGATCGGCTTCAATTCCTCTTTTTGATACAATGAATCCTAGGAGCTTCTCGGAGGTCACTCCAAAGACACATTTCTTGGGGTTTAATCTTACTTTATACTTTTCCAACCGATCAAAGATGACTAAAAGTATGTCCACATGTGTATCTCTGTCTATTGATTTGCCCAAGAGGTCGTCAACATAATCTTCCACCGTAACGTGCATGAGATCATGAAAGATAGTAGTCATGGCTCTTTGATATGTAGCGCCTGCATTTTTTAGCCCAAAGGGCATGACATTCCAACATAAAGTTCCCCAAGGACAAGTGAATGTTGTTTTGTATTGATCCTCAGACGCGATTTTTATTTGACTGTAACTAGAGAATCCATCCATCAAAGATAACATCGCATGACCTGCTGTGAGATTGACAATCAAGTCAATATTTGGTAATGGAAAATCATCCTTAGGACAAGCTTTGTTGATGTCTCTGAAATCTGTACATATTCTGATACTACGATCTGGTTTACTGACAGGCACTAAGTTGGAGATCCATTCAAGATAATCAATTGGATGTATGAATTCGACATCCAATAATTTCTCAAGCTTTGCTTTGACTAATAATGCGACTTGTGGGTGCATCTTTCTTAATTTCTGTTTCACTGGTTTTGCCCCTAGTTTAACTGTCAAATGGTGCATTACCAAATCCGGATCCAACCCAGGCATATCAGCGTATGACCATGCAAATTTGATTTGTCGTTCCGTGAAGAAACTTATGAATTTGGACCTTTCTGACTCTATCAAAGATTGAGCCAGGAATATGTTGTGTGGAACTTCTTCTGTACCAATGTTTGTTTTGATAGTCTCCTCTACCAACATGGATGACTTTTCCTCATATGATGCTGGGAGAATGTCAAGTCTTCCATCCTTGGGTGCCTTAGAGAGGTTTTCACCCTCGGATACATCTTTTCTTTTTACTTTTTTGCGGTTAGACAGCGCCACAGTGTGGTTTTCGCCATAAGACCCTTGTTTTGTTTTTATTTTTATATTTTTGCAACTGGAAGGTTCGACACCCTCACCAAAATATGCCATGCTGTTGAGTTCTATAGTGTATCCCGCTTTATGGTCCTCAGGGGGAAGATCATATTGTATGCCAAGATAGTCAATAAAGGCTTCATCATTTTGGAATGTGTCAAACTATGCAAGTTCTTCATGGTCCCAATCAATAAGTTGGTGGTGAACAAGGGGGAGGTCTTTTATGTCTTCGAAGTTAGTGGGGCTAAGAGTGAAGATGCAGTTATATTCAGGTATGTCGAGGTAATTATCAAGGTCATCGTTGGCACTCTCCTCATCAGTCTTGATCATGAACGAATCCAAATTATCATCACTAGTAGCGCATTTTGGGACAGGTGTTCTCATTCTATGTGATTTCAACCTAGGACTTAGAGGCAAGGACTATATGGGATCCTCCGGGGTTGTTTCTTGACCAACTTTGAATTTTTCATAAAATTCCTCTTCTTCTGTGGGTTCCTCTGGCTCCCTGAATGTCTCGGTGAGCTCGTAGTCACTGGAGGATTTGTCTGAACCCCATTCCCATTCGTTGGAGTCTGTGGAATAGCGATTCTCTTGTTGAATTTTGGCAGCTTTGATTTGTAATGCTTCCTTTTTTCTTTGAGTGTTTACCTTGTAAGTCATGAAACCAAGTCCTTTCGAGCGTTCCTTTTTTAATGTCAATTCAGGTTGTAAAGGCTCAATGATGCCTTCCTTTATTAAGCCAAGAGGGCTTTTGCCATCATACCCAAATTTTTGTAGAATCTTGAACCCTTTGCCATACTTCTCACATGGTATGCTGATGTGATCTTGTGTATTATTTTCAAAGTCTTTGTAGAGCATTTTGTATAAGTCTTCCTCTTCCAGTTCACCCCATCTTTGAAAGATAGTAGGGTCCCATTTGAGTATAATGATAGATACTTGCTTATTAGGATGTGGTCTTCCATATTCTTTTGGTGAACTCATGACTTGTTGTAAGTACATGGTTTGATTCAAAGTGTATTCACCCATGCCCTTGTCCTGAAATTTCCCTTTAAGCTCACCTTGTTTTGATGTCGAAGGTTTTAATGACTCAGGATCAATGTATGCAGAAGAAGGAACAACTTCCCGATTACTTGGAATGATTGTCTCAGTTTTTGATCTCAAGTTATTGCAGTATATGAATGGATTAGGATCTCCATTAACTGTTATTTCAACTCCATTGTGAGGAAACTTGATGCATTGGTGATATGTAGATGGGACTGCCCTCATTTCATGAATCCAAGGACATCCTAGTAATATATTATATGTGAGATCTAGGTCTAGGACTTGACAAATCACATCTTTTGTAACTAGCCCAACTCTGAGAGGTAAGGTGACTGTGCCTTTGGATGAGCGCTCTTCATCATCATATGCCTTGATGGTGATTTTGTTTGTATAATTCACAACTTTATCTGAATATCCCAATTGTTTAATAGTGCTCAATGTACAAATGTTTAGACCTGCTCCTCCATCTATCAGGACTCGTTTTATTTGATGTTTGTGTATGAAGGCTTCAATGTGTAAAGGTGCATTATGTGGCTGACTTACAGAGGCGTCATCGGCTTTTGTGAATTTAAGGGAGTGTGGAACGGAAAGGTATCCCACCATGGCTTGAAACTAGTCCACGTTCAGATTAGTAGGGATGGAAGTGTCTCTCAAGATTTTGTCAAGAATGGCTTTATGTGTGGGGGATATGTGTAAAAGCTCAAGGATGGAGATGAGCGCGGGTGTCTTCCCTAACTATTCTACAAGGTCATACTCAGGCTTGGTCGATGAGGAAGCAGTGTTTTTAGTTGGAGCACCTTGCAAAGTGAATTTACCTCGATGGGTTGTAACATGACATTCAGAGGTAGGTTCGAAAGAAGATCCAATGCCTTTTAGGACAATTTTGGGTCTTTGGGTAGAATTCTCAGGTGTTTTGTCCTTGATGATAATGGTAGAGACATAATTGTCCATCAAGATGTGATTGATAGTTGAGTTGTAGTTATAGGATGCTCTTGTATAGTTGGTTTGGTCATCTGTGGCTGCAACTTTTCCCTTGTCATGTTTAGGGAATGGTTCCTTAAACATCTCATGTTCTTGATTGGATGAGTGTCCTTCAATCTCAATGTCACCTCTATCAATGAGATCTTGTATGATGTTCTTCAGTCGATGGCAATTTCCTATTTTATGACCCTTACTCTTATGAAATTCACAATATTCATCATCATTCCACCAATTTGGTTTAACCTTTGGTTCATATGGAGGAAAATCTGGAATTGTGATTACTTTGTTTGCCACTAGCTTCTTGAAAACTGACTCAAGTGGTTCTCCCAATGGGGTGTACTTCCTTCATGATTTGGAAGTTGTTTGAGTATTCACTTGATTGTTTGTAGAGCTTGATCCTAAAAAAATGATTTTGGATCGCACTGTATTGGCATCCACAACACCATCATTGACTGTGTTCTTGTTTTTATTCCAAAATCTTGGCTTATCTTTTCCTTTATAGTCATCTTTGTTTTCCTTGAATATCTTAATGACTCCTTGTTCAATTAGGACCTTCTTTGTTGCTAATCCTTTTTCAATGACGTCCTTGAAGGTGGACAAACAAGCTTTTCTTAGGTCATAGCCAATGTCCTTGTTAACATTTTGGGTGAACATTTCTACCATTTGTTTTTGTGGAATTTCACAAGAGCATCTACTGGCTAGATTTCTCCATCTTTGTAAAAATGATGAAAAAGAGTCTCCATCTTTTTGTTTGGTGTTGCACAAAGTAGTGACGGATATGTCTGTCTCTATGTTGTAGGAGAAATGTTGAATAAATGGCTCTACTAAGTCACCCCATGACTTAATTCCAGGTGGGAGTTGGGAGAACCATTCCATAGCTTGATCACCTAAGATTTGTGGGAATAATCTCATCAAATATGTCTCTTCTTCTGCTACCTCAATGCAAGCTATGAAAAAATGTCTTATATGTGCCTTAGGATCTCCTTTGCCTCTGTACTTATCGAACTTAGGTGTCACAAAATGTGTAGGAAATGGAGGCATTGGAATGCTCTTGTCAAATGGATAGGGACATATGTCTCTCATTGTGTAAGTTGGCTTCGGTGTATTTATGTCCTCCATTTTCTTTTGTAAGTCCTTGATTTGCTGTTCCAAATTGCTCTTCGATGGAGACCAACTTCTTGGACCATACCTCATGCCTGAAGCACTGAGTGGAGGAGCATGTTGCATATATGGATGATATTGATCATACACATGTTCATATGGAGGAGGTCTATAATGATGTTGTGTATAAGGACCACTTGGTATAGAGTCATGATGAGGAATGGAATATCTGCTTTGTCCATGTATACCATACTCTATAGGCATGTCATGAGTTTGTTCTAGTGTGTTGCCCCCAAATTTGACGCGAGGTTTTCTTGTGTCCAAATTTTGAGCATGCCTTTGAATATCCAATTGCCTTGGTGGTTGATCCTTAGCATTGGTATGTGATTGAGCATATTTTTCTACATAAGACCTCCACAATGGTTTGTGAAGGTGAGTATCATATGCTTGACCATGTGTATGTGGGACCTCTGGTTTTTGAAACAAAGATGATGGTGATTTAGGCACCATATGTGGTCCTCTATTGCCTCCACTATTAGGTCTCCTTTGATCCATGTTTGAGTGAGATTGTTGCAAAGGTCTATGTTCCATTATTTGAGACATGTCAAAATCATGAGGGATCTTGGCTCCACTTTGTGCCATCACTTGTAGAAAGTATTGTCTATATCTCCTCATTATTTCCTCAACCAATCGATTGAAATGGGGATTCATAATGGTGTCTTCCACTTCTACTGAATGTATGGAAAAGTTGTCCATATTGTCATTGTGTGTATCATTGTTGTTTGTAGTGTCCATGTGCTCAACATTTGGAATGTTTCTAGAGGCATCCATGCAGGTAATGTAGTATGATCAGAATTGAAAAAGATATCATTGTCATACTCATAAGAACTCATGTTTGTGGACTCTTGAGCCTCTTTAGCTTCTCTCCTAGATTTTTGGAAACGGGTTTCAACCATGAACTAGGTCTTGACCAAGATGTGTGAGACTAGATGAAAATGGAAAATAGTATGAAAGACCAAGAGTTGAATGGAATGTAAATGAATCCGAGGTTTACTTGCAACGTCCAAAGTGTAAGACCAAGTATGTATGTAGTAGAGTAGGTGTGGCTTCCAAAGAGATGATAATTTCTCTTGATGAGGTAAGTTGACCTTGACTCTAAGTAAGACCGAATGAGACCCAAAGGTGATAGACCTTGATGAGGGACCACCTAGCAAAGTGTTGTTGTATGTAGTGTGTTGACAAAGTATGATGAGGACAAGCAAGTGGCCTTTTGACTCAAGTTTAGACAAATGTGAATGTAATGTAAAGTGTAAAGCAATAATGGACTTTGTGAGACCCAAGGACTGGTTGAATGCTAGATGAAAACCTGAGAGAGACAACCTAGGAAGCTCAATAAGTTTGAAACTGACTGTTCTTGTTTGCTGAATTATGAAAGTTTTTCAATCCTGAATACAGACGTGTCTGTATACTTCACAGAAGCACTTAAAGGACATAAACGCTATTCTAATAGACACAAATGCGTTTCTGAGATGTTGCAAATGCAAAGTTGCTCAAAAACACAGACGTGTTTCTGTCCTTCACAGACGCAGTTATATGACACAAACGTGGTTCTGTCAGACACAAACGCGTTTTTGCAAAATTTGTGCAATTTTTCCAATCTGTGAAGTTGCTTGTTGTGACCAAATCTGAATGTTTGACTATTTTTTCGTGACAAGAGGACACAATGTTGTTGAAGACTCAATGTTTGCAAGTGTTTTGACTCCAAAATGACTCAAAGACAAGTGTGTTGTTTGATGTAAAAATGTTTTGCATACACTTGAAGACACAAAAGACACAATGTTTGCTGTTTGGTCTTGAATGTTTGATTGTTCAAAATAAGTCAAGCACAATTCTTATGGCTAGCCAAGACAATAGTTGTTGATCCCACATGGAGTTTCCCCTGAGGCTACGCTATTCAGAGTGGATACTTAGATGCTTGACCCCACTGGCTCCACCCTCAGCACTCACTTCTTGGGGCAGCCAAGCATCAGTTCCCACAAAAACTCCTCATGGTGAACTTTGTATCTGTACTAAGAACCGTATGTGTGTGGGCCACTACCAGAGGTCCAGCCTCCTGCCTCAAGAACTAGAAGGATTTTGGCTTCTAAAATAAAAAGGTGCTAGTAAGGGCATCCGCTCATGTGGCCATACATGCGACACTTTCAGCTCTGTAAATACAGAAGGCTCCCAGCCAGTAGGGGTTACGCCCTACAAATGATCAAATAAATTTGATCAAACGGGTTTATAGGGAGACATAGTGTCGGTATGAACTAATCAACACACGTTATCCATAGTTTTCACCATGGATAAAGTTATTTATATTGGTTTGGAAGAAGATGGCTTTTCTTTTGCTACCACTTGGGTCATTCTCTCCTCACTAGTAGTCCTAATGACCACACGGGGAGACATGCCCTCTAAAGATTAAACAAAAAGAGCCTATTGCTCAAAACACAAAAGACAATGATTTAATTTTAGTGCACCAATTGAAGTGTTTGCTAGTCTATGAAAACAAGGCACACAATAAAAATAAAAAACCCTTGCCAAGGACCTACAACAAAGATCTATTAGTAGTTTGGATTGTTTCAAATGATCACCCCTTCCTGCAAGCACACAAGTTAGGTAAATTTTAAACCCAAAAGACTTTGTGAAAATAGGGGCCTTCAACAAAATGATTTTGCTTTCAAGACAAGCTGCACCAATTCTGTTAGCTAGATTTGAAAATGTTAGCTCAAAATAAACCAGATCTGAAAACCTGAATGACTAAAAACTGAATCAATGAAACGCAAAATGAAACAAGTGCACATAGACGCGGTTATCAGAAACACAAACGCGGCTTCTAGATGTAGACGCGCTTAGATGAGAATGAGACGCGGCTCCAGAACACAGATGCGGCTTCTGGACACAGACGCGCCTGAAAACCCCACAGACGCGACTAGGGATCACAGATGTGACTTTCAGAATCTGTAAAAAAATAAAAAAATTGTCGAGGATGCAAACGCGATCCCAGATGTCTCAGATGCGACAGAAAACCAAAAACGTGATCCGAAAGTACGCAAACGCGAAAATATCAAAATGCTGTTGAAAATGTTAGATCTGCAACTTCAAAACATGAAATCTGCAACAAGGATGTTAAATGCAAAAGGGACAAGTGTCCCACCGGGCGTGCCAAAATGTATACGGTGAAAATGGATAACAACAATATTGAAAGGCTATAAGGAATTCAACCACAAAACCCTAGCCTAACAACAACAAAGATCCACCATAACATATGAAGATTACCTAAGACAATGCAAATCAAATGAAATCACAAAGATTATACCATCACATGTTCAATAGAGTTTGGATCTCGATTCTTCCTATCTCCATTGATCTTGCTTGATATATTTACTCTCAGATTTATGTGCACAAGAGCTCAACAAAGAACAGAATGTGGTTGCAAGTAGGATCACATATGAAAAGCGTAGTGTAGTCAAGTGCATAATTAAGTTAGCCAGGGTTTGATAATGAAGGAAGTATCTCCTTATATAGAAGACACTATATGAAATGGAGGGATTAGATTGATAGGTGTAAAAGAGGTCAGCTATGATTAGAGGGTAGGTAAAAGAAATAATAAAATAATGAAAGGGGTAGGTAGTGTATGAATTAAGAGATGAATGACATGTGTCATGGGTAGAAAAGGCTAATGAATTAATTAAATAAATAAAGATTTATTTAATTAATAGAGGAAGTGGGATCAATTAATATTTATTTAATTTAAGAAAAAGGATAATTTAAATAAATAAATGTATTTATTTAAATGAGAAATAAGGCTAGAAGAGGATAAATGAATTAATTAAATAAATAAAAATTTATTTAGTTAATAGAAGAATTAGGCTAAAATAATTAAATAAATAAAATATTTATTTAATTAGACTGGACAATTTTAGGTGTCTATAGTAATCATTTGCAAGAGATGAGTTATAAGTCAGATATTATCAGTAGTTTTATGTTTCAAGCAACATACTCTTATTTTCAAAGTAATATATAGAAGCCAATTCTCTTATTCAAATTTGTGTTGTGGATGCTTCCATTCCGAATCAGTTCTCTATTATAATTATCTATGGTTGATAATCGTTATCTTAAATCTTGTGTGAATATTTTATGTCACAGTTGCAAGTTAGATCATCAGTACTTTTTAAGATTTTAATACTTTTCAACAGTGAAATACTTATTTTCTGGAGTAATACAATACCGGTACTTTTCTATTTGTGTGTGGAAGATTCTTTCATTTGGACTAGTTCTCTGTTGTTTCTTTTCAAGCAATTAAAGGCAATGCAAAATGTATTATAATTAAACTCCATGACCATCTTATAATTACCTCTCACTTTCCTCAATCTATCTTTCCCCATCAGGTACTCCCCTTTAAATTTGTTAATGGAGTCGGGATCCCAAATGCGATCTACATGGATCTTTGCTGCAAACTTAGACAAATATTTAGTAATGTACACCATGGTCTGGTATACCATATATCCCTCCACCATAGGACCATATAGCCCAATTAACACCCTCTTTGAATAACATACATTAAGTTTCCACAATCCATTAGATATAATTCAGTTATTTTTTGATTCGATTGTGTATAACTTTTTTGCATCAACGTTTCGAATCACACTCCCTGATCCATCATCATGATGAAAAAAGATAGAGAGCATGTAGGGATGAATCATGTCTGTGATTCATCTCTGCATTCTCTCTATCTTTTTTCGTCCTGATGATGGATCACAGAGTGTGATATGAAACATTGATGCAAAAAACTTATACACAATCGAATCCGGAAACAACTGAATTAGACCCTCTTTGAATGTTGCTTCCTAATATGAAAGAGACTGGAAATTTGATTGGATTCAACTGGTTGGTTATGATTAGCTTCTTTCTAAGTTGAATTGTAATGCAATTGTGAAATTAGAATAAAACCTTGAATTATAGAAGTATATTGACATAAACTGTAAGCTACACATGTCCCACTGAGCCACCAACTTGGATTTGGGCAAAATGAGATGTGTAGAACCTGTTCCTAGAAGTTCGGCCTAATTTTTCAAGACCAGGTAGCATATATTCGCCATAGTCCTTTGAAATTTTTATCGTTGAAAGTTGAAACTGTTCGTCACTATTGACTCTACCATATTTTCCAAGTACAACTTCACACCTATTTCTTTCACACATAAAGAAAGGGAAATGTGTTGGGAATAGGGGTTTGTCTTAGGTCAAACCCTGATTTTAGAATAAACCATGAAATTGAATTGACAAATGTAATGAAAAAAAAATAAAGTACTTTCCTTTTGAGGGAAAGACTCAATCTAAAATGTAATGCTTGAAACCACAATGTTTACCTTAATGAAGTTTTGTTTGTCTTCACACAAAGATTTTAGGGTTTCATGTAGGATGTCTTCATAAAACATTGATCATTAATGCCACCTTCGATGTTTGTACTTGACTTTACTTCTACTCCAATGCAATGACTGATTGCTTTCTCACTTGAATTTTTAAGAGTGTAGATCTTGATTTCAATTCATTAGGTTTAAAATGAGAGGGGTAGACATCCTTTTATACTTGATCATCAAAAATCAATTAAAATTTTTGCAACAGACCAACATGGGATCAAAATTCATGTTCATTAATGATGACCATTAGTATAGTTCAATTTGGGGCCCAATTAAGAGGCCCATAGAGTGGTACAACCTAGTCTTGATTTCAGACCAGTGTGTGGTACGTCTTGGTCCTAGAAATCAAGACTCCAAAAAGGAGGTAGAATTGGAAAATTGACGAGAATGCAAAAATAGATGGGCAATGTGAGAAAAAATAGCAATGCAATTAGTCCCTGGAAACTGGAATACTAAAGTGAGGCCTAGGTGAGGACAAAATTTTAGGCAAGTACAATTTAGGATGCTACATTTAGCCCCCACTTTAGCAGGAGTATGAGACTAAGCCTACTCATGGTAAAGTAGAAAGTTGCATTGAAAAACTTCTATCAAGATACCAAAGAGACAAGATGCACCGAGCCTCCAGGGACTTTAGGATCTCAATACTCTAATATTGAGATAAAAGGGACAATGTAAGAAAAGGATAAGGGGAGAGAACATTACTATACCAACCTAGTAAGATTTGCTTACTATGAGTCATGAAAAAGAAAAATACCAAATTACAAAGCAAAAGGTGCAATTTTCAAAGTAACTTGAATATGAAAACATGTTATTGTGTGTGTATAAAGTGTAACATTGAGCAGAGTGTATGTCTCATCATTCAAGTGATTGCATATGCCTTATTAGGAGCAATTTCTTTAAGGTAGCATGCCTCCAAAAGATAGGCACATTACTATAATGAGATGCTCCCGAGAAAGGACAAATCAAAGGATAATGGTCACAAAATATATGTGAAAAAGAGCATAAGGGATCCACTAACTTTGCGGTCAGTATGCTCTTATGATAAATAATGTATATCAATAATATTTGTATTGAATTGAACTCATCCTCCAAAGGTAGTGGAAATACAAACACGATTTGGAAGAAGAGAACATGTGTCTTTTTGAGCCAACATGCAAGATACCAAAAAAAAACTCAATGCTTTGCATTGTCCCCAAGTAGACAACACAAGAAACAACATATAGAAGACTTGATATACAAATAGAAGAATGTCACTATTCAACCCAAAAATAAGAATAATAACTCTAGTTGAAGTCTCAACCCAAAGTTTGGACATTCACTCTGTGAAGTTACTATCTCCATAGTTGGTGTTCATTTGATTGTCAACCCAGGGACGTAATACTTGAAATGGGTCTACACTATATATGCATTAAGTTCCTGCGATAGCTACCCTGCATTACTGCAACAACTAACATCTATGCGAGAAAGGTAAGTAAGAATTGAAACTATTGAAAGGCTACAGGAAAAACATAAATTCATTCAAAGAATACTAGCTAAGTCCAATGCTGCCAAACAGGAATTACTCTGTTTGATTTGGCTGCAAGAACAATCAATGGATATGTTTCCAATGGCTGCAAGAACAGTCAATGCAAGAACGTTTATTGCAGCTAAATAAGAAAACTAATTTTAACAAAGGCACATGAACACTCACCAATTGGCCCCCCTTGGATGAGTGCTTCCAGGCTTCCAAAACAATTCTAAGTGCTCAGAATAACATATCTTTATTCATTGTTCCTCAAAAGTCATTACATGATTCAGAATCAAAAGAAACTCAAAACACTTGTAACTTTATTTCTAAAATCCTCTGCTATGTTTCTTCTCTTTTCTTTCTAACCTCTGAAAAGAGATAATGACTCTTATTTAAAAGAAGACAACTACTTCTTACAACACAGATCATGCCGATGAGAAGAGGCGGATAATTATTCAAGAAAGGAAACAACCGGAGTTAAGTCACTGATAATATGGATCTAAATCGAACCACAGTCATAACATAGCATGGCGGTATTTACAACACTAATGCCCACTTGAGTAAGACATCAATAATTATTGTGTGCCTACTTTTCCTCTGTCGTTCCTTACACTCATCAACTTTTCCGTTGATTCGATCTTTCAATCACCTCCTTGAATATCTCTTTCGGCAATTGGTGTGATAGGAGAGCTTTCACAACAACATCATTTTTATTCCTGAAATTAAAAAGAAAGAACATACAAGCACATACACATATATTTTAATTAATCAAAACATCTATTAATTTCACACATGATATTGCCTAAGAAAATTCGCATGGCAACAAGAATGAATAACATGGCTGCGAGAACAACTGGCAATGACAAAACATGATTTAATAGGCTCAGGTTAACATCTGAAATACACATAGTCAAATTTTAATACATCATCGCTATCCCATCATATAAATCAAAATATGAGAAAAAATTAAGAGTTATGAGGATAAAAATACTAATGTCTCAACTCATCATGCCCCCTAACTTAAGGTCTTGATGATCCTCCAGGAAGAGGAAAATTCTTGATTCTGGCACTTCTAGCATCCTTTGATTCTGGAAACAGTTCTCCCTCCTGCAACAACCCCATAACCTTAGCTATTCACTGCTCTGTAGAAATGACCCTTAATCCTTTAATAGTAGCCTCCCCTTGGTTGAATGAATGCATAAACTCAGAGGCATTTTCTTCATTATAATTTATTATTTTCAGAAAGTAGACAATCCAACCATGTAGCCGAAAATAATGCTCACAAAGAGCATCCATTAGCAACGCATCATGGATTATTGGTTCATGGCAGAGAGGATCTCCACCCATGTCTCACTCTGTTAATGTAACAATTTCTGCAACTGAGAACGAAGAACTGAAATACTCTACAAACTGAAAATATTTGATTGAAACTTCCTTACCTACTTCCAGTTTTGGCAGCAGAATTCATTACTTTCTTATGCCAAATAATATTTCATTAAAATAATGATGGCAAACAATAAAATCAAGGTACCGAAAAGGACGAATAATTACTAATTTTGGAAATCGGTCCATAAAACACCCCCCAAACTTATTTTGGCACGTGTCCACACATGCTGAAGGGATTTAGGGAAGTGTACACGGATTTAGCAAAGGAAATAATCATAATGAAATCATAAATGCCTAATTTAAAATAAAATAAAATATGTACATACCTGTAGTTGTGCGAAAAGAATGGTGAAATGAAATGACAGATAAAGAAGTGAGATGGGATGATGTGGATGGAAAATTTATTTATGGAGAATAATATTTCCATAAGACGCGGAAATATCGTTATGAAATGACGCTTGGAGAATTATGAAGTGGTAGGTATGTTCTCTGCAGAGGCTGCAGGAACTGTACCTTGAATACTTTCTTCTATTGTAGTAGGAACTTGTCCAGTTGCTGTAGGAACCTGTGTTTGATCTTTCTTGGTGAATTGCTGTAGGAACTACTCTTTGGTGGTAGGCTTATGATAAAGATGTAATATGTGACCATTTACTAAAATCTTAAATCGAATTGGGTCAATTATGGTCAAACGAACAACTCCATTGTTGAAAACTTCCTCTATCTCATATGGGCCTAACCATTTGGTTTGCAACTTTCCCATAGTATCTTTATACCTTGAGTCATATAATAGTGCCTAGTCACCTGCTTTGAACTTTTTCTCCTTGATGTATTTATCATGCCACTTGGCTCTCTGATTTTGAATTAGTTCTGTCTGTTGGTCAGCCATTTTTTTCCACTCATCCAAAGCATTCAATTGTTGAATACGGTCTCTTTGTGCTTTAGAAAGTGTCATATTTAATTGAAAAGTTATTCTTAGAGTTTTATGTTCAAACTCAATAGGCATCATTGCTGCTTTTCCATACACCATCTCAAAAGGTGTACAACCAATTGGTGTCTTTCAGGTTGTTCTATATGCCCAAATTGCTTCTGAAAGTCTACGAGACTAGTCTTTTTTATGAACAACCATTGTCTTGGTAAGAATAGCCTCTAACTCCCTATTTGTGACCTTTGCTTGTCCATTGGCTTGTGGATGATATGGGGTAGATTTTTTGTGCCTTGTATTGTATTCATTGACCAAGGCTGCAATCAATGTAGAAGTAAATTGTGGTCCTTGGTCTGATACAATTTCCCTTGGTACTCCATATCTTGTAAATATCTCCTCATAAAGGAACTCAACCACCTTATTATCTCTTGCATGTGTCATGGCTCGAGCTTCCACCCATTTGGTTACATAATCAGTACATACCAGAATGTAAGATTTTCCATTAGAAGGGGGATCAATTGGGCCAACAAAATCTAGTCCCCATTTATCAAATGGTGCAACTAATATTTGTGGGTATAATGGCATCTCATTAGATTTAGTAGGTCTCCCCATGCGTTGGCATCTGTCACATTTCCTTGTATACTATGTTACATCTTTATATAATGTTGGCCAATAATATCCTGTGTTTAGTATTTTGAGTGTTGTTCTCTTAGAAGAAAAATGTCCTTCACATGGTTCATCATGACATGCATGCAGGATATCATATGTTTCATCTTCTCTTACACATCTTCTCATGACTTGATCAGGTCCAGTATAAAACAAACAATTAGTAATCCATGAGAAGTCAAAGCTTTTCTCAACTAGCAACCTTCTTTCTTTAGGAGAGAAATGAACTGACATTTTAGCAACAATTAAATAATTGGCAATATCAGCATACTAGGGAGTGTGGGATTTTATAAGGAATAAATGTTCATCCAGAAAAGCATCATCTATGGCCATAGGATCTTCCTGCAACTGAAGCCTTGAAAGATAATCTGCAACCACATTGGACTTTCCTGGTTTATCAATAACCGTGATATCAAATTCCCGCATCAACAGTAACCAGCGAGCTAATCTACTAGTAATTGAAGGATTATTCATGAGATATCTGATTGTAGTATGATCAATGTGCACAAATATGGGATATTCTGTTATATAGTGCCTAAATTTGTTGAGTGCATATATAACTGCTAACATTTCTTTTTCAGTGACTGTGTAATTTAACTTAGGCCCCTGCAAGTTCTTGTTGATATAATATATTGCACTCTCCAAGTTATCAACCTTCTGTCCTAAGATTGCTCCTATTGCATAATCAGATGCATCCATATGAATTTGAAATGGCAAGGACCAGTTCGGACCTTTAAGAACTGGTGCTTGGGTCAAAGATTGCTTAAGCTTTAAGAAAGCTTCATTGCATGAAGAAGTCCATTTAAATTCCATATCCTTGATCAGAAGAGAATATAGGGGACTTGCAATTTTGTTGAAATCTTTGATAAACCTTCTATAATATCCAACATGACCAAGAAAAATTCTGACATCTTTCTGCTTTACCGGTGCAATGATATTTTGAATAACTTTAATTTTTGTTCTTTTATAGAGATATGATGACCAAGGACTATACCTTCCTGCATCATCATGAAGCACTTTTCACTATTCAATGACAAATTATAGTCTTCACACCGTTGCAAAACTTTCTTCAGGTTCTCTAATGCTTCTTCAAATTCTGAACCATAAGTTGTAAAATCATCCATATAAATTTCCATGTTGTCTTGAGAAATATTTGAAAATATGCTTATCACTGCTCTTTGAAAAGTATCTGGAGCATTATATAATCCAAAAGGAAGAACATAATATGCATATGTTCCCCAAGGACAAGTAAATGTAGTCTTTTCTTGATCCTCTGGGGCAATTTGAATCTAGTTGTAGCCACTGAATCCATCAAGAAATGAGAAGTATCTCTTGCTGGCCAAAGAGTCTAATACCTGATCCACAAATGGCAATGGAAAATGATCTTTTCTGGTTGCTAAGTTCAAGGCTCTATAATCAACACATACCCTCCATTTTCCTCCTTTCTTAGGAACTATTACCAAAGGTGATACCCATTGACTATCAAAAATAGGATAGATAAATCTAGCATTCAACAACTTCTGCAATTCCTTCTTAACTATTTTTCTTAATGCAGGATTGATTCTTCTTTTTGGCTGTTTAAGTGGTCTACAGTCTTCTTTTATGTAGATACGGTGGGTACAAATTGTTGTATCAATTCCATGCATATCCTTGTAATCCCATGCAAAAGAATGTTTATGACATTTGAGCAAATCCACAAGTGCCACTCTTTGAGCTTCTGCAAGATTACTATTGATATTCAAATATTTATTTGAATCAACTTCTATTTTGATAGTAAGATCAATCTAGAATATATCAGAAAAATGAGAAGTACAAACTTCCCACGACAACATAATATGTAATATATCAGTGGCTGCAGGAAAGTTTGAGTCTGCAGTATTTGGTATTAACTCCTACAATTGCTTCTCTTGTCTTAACTCATTTGTTAGAATTTTATAAAGAATTGAGTCTTCATCATGAAACTGCATGAATGGTCCTCTATTAATCATCATAAGGTGATTGATAGAGTCAACTCCTTCAAATTATTCTCCCAAATTAGGCCAAACGGCCTATTATTAATCAAATTGGGGCTCAACAGGAGAATACAAAGCTAATGTTTTGGTAGAGTTCCCATCTGAAATAGTCATATCCCCTGATCTACATCCAATATATGCATCAGTTGTAGCAAGCCAAGGTCTTCCCAAAATCACCGGATATCCTCCCAATATGGCCTTCAGAGACAGGATCATAAATTCTGCAGGGTATTCCCAAGAATCCAAAGCAACAACCACATCTTCAATCATGCCATCAGGTCGAACTATAAAACTATTACCAAGCTGTAGGACTGTAGGTGTAGGTTTGAGACTAGTGATTTCAAGCCGCTGCACTATTTCTCTTGTCATAACATTAATGGCTGCCCCTAAATCGACCAAAACATTCTTTATCTGAGTGCCATTAATGACTATATTCACAACAGGACTACCAGGATCGACATACTTAGGAATTGAAACTTTTCCTAGCATGATATCTGCCAGTTGACCCATTACATGCACTGTTTGCGGATCTTTCTTCTTTTTGCCAGGCTATTTTAAACATGCTTCCCTAAGTGCCTTACTGTATATAGGAACATCCTTTATTGCTTGTAACAATGGGATTTTAACACATATGTGTTTCAATTGATCTATAATATCAAAACTTTGCTCCTGTTCTGTAAGAACCTCTTTTTCTTGCAACCTCTGGGGAAATGGGGGTAGTTGCTATTTTCGAGGTATTGTGACTATGAACTAGAGATTTCTTGTTCTTTGGGTATTTCAGTTATAACTGGAGGGGATGGATTAGGCAGAGTTGTCCTAGATCTGAGTTGAATATCGCTTATAGATAAAGAATAGGTTGGATATTGATTAAGATCAGCTGAATAAAATTTTTGTTGTTGCTGAGATTTACTATTGGGATTCGACATTGGTTGAGTGGGCAACTGTGTAGGTTTAGGTGGAACAATAGTGGCTGCAGGGGGAGGCATTATTGCAGGTGGTTGTGGCTATTGACTAGGCTGTTGATATCCAAAAGACTGATTAATCCATGGTTGACTTCCCCTCCATTGAGGAGTAGGTTGCCAATTTCCTTAAAATTGCTGCCATTGTGCCTGAGGTGGAGACCAATTTCCTCGTGGTTGCTACCACTGTGGAGTTTGAGTAGCAAAATGTTGGCCTTGGCCTTGAGGACCATACCAGTTTGGATAACTACCAAAATTTTGAGCATATGGAGATTGCCATTGATTATTTGGTGCATAAGAATTCCCACTATAACCAGAAAAAGAAAGTGGATCTGGAGGCATACCTTGTCTTTGAAAATCTGGCCTTCTTTGAGAAACATAGAAAACTTGTTCATCATCACCTTATATTGGCTTAAAGTCGGGAACCTCAAGATTTGCAACCATTTTACATCTGCAGTCTCTTTTCCTTTGTCTACAACAAGGGTAGAATTCTGCAAGAACTGCATGAGCTTCTTCATGCTTCTTCTTAGCTGAGAGTGTATCCAATTGAGTAGCCATATTGTTTATGATATCCTCCTTAAATTCCTTCAACAAATGGCTAAGTTCCATTCTAGAAACTCCAGTACTAGATATTGATGAAGAAACTCCTGGCTTGAAACGCCTGTTTATTTTTAGAAGCAGATCTAGAATACTTCTTACAAATTTGTCCTATGTCATTCCATGTGGATTGTGTAATGTAACCTCCTCCCATAAGATCCAAAGCATTAGTACATTTATCACCGATTCCCCTTGAAAATATCAACTTGAGGGAATCTTCATTTAGAGTGCTATGCTTGGACTTTTTGACACTAAACAGAAACCTTTCCAGATAATCTTCAAGACTCTCATCTTCTTTTTGTGTCATTCTAAAAATGTCATCCCCATGGCGATCAGTGCCTCTATAATAATCCTTGTACTTTGCAAGAAACAATCGTTTCATCTCTTCTCATGTAGTAATTGTGCTACTCCCCAAGCTCATAAACCATCTTAAAGATGATTCTTTCAAAGTGGTAGGAAATATTTTGAGTCTATGGGCATCTGTACTATAATCAAAACTCCTATAGAGAACATCAAACTCAAACATGAATGTGTTTGGATCCTCTGTCACTAATCCATAGAATTTAGGGAGGGAAGAAGTTGGAATGTTCTTGAGATTAGCATTATCATGCTGATCAGAGATAGGAAACTCAAATGTTGGTTCCAAAGGTGGGGGTGGATTATTTCCACCAGGAGGTGGATTTCCTTGCATTGGACTTGTAGGGGGGGTTACTAGATGAAATTCTTCTTCTGGAGGTCCAAAAAGGAAATGGAGGTTGTTCTCAGGAAATTCAGATTCAGGGTGGTTCATATTCTCTGGGGTTTGATAAAGTTTAGCAAAAAGATTTATAAATGGGGAATCAATTTCTGCATGATTAGGATGACTGGGTAGAAATCTACCTAGAACATCTCTTCTTCGCCTATGCATGCAGGGTCATAATTTTTTTCTTTGAACAATTAGGTCTATCAAAAAGAACAATTAATATAAAAACTAAAGAGATAATAACCATAATAGGTTCTTAGTTTGACACCATCCCCGACAACGACACCAAATATGTTCAACCCAACAATAAGAATAATAACTCTAGTTGAAGTCTCAACCCGATGTTTGGACATTCACTCTATGAAGTTCTTTCGATAGCTACCCTGCATTACTGTAGCAACTAACATCTATGCGGGAAAGGTAAGCAAGAATTGAAACTATTGAAAGGCTACAGGAAAAAATCTGCATTAACATGAATTACTCTGTTTGATTTGGCTGCAGGAATAGTCAATGGATCTGTTTCCAATGGCGGCAGGAATAGTCAATGCAAGAATGTCTACTGCAGCTAAAGAATAAAACTAATTTTAACAAAGGCACAGGAACACTCACCAAGTGGGCCCCCTTGGATGAATGCTTCCAGGCTTCCAAAACAATTCTAAGTGCTCAGAATAACATATAAAGATTCATTGTTCCTCAAAAGTCATTACATGATTCAGAATCAAAAGAAACTCAAAACACTTGTAACTTTATTTCTAAAATCCTCTGCTCTGTTTCTTCTCTTTTCTTTCTAACCTCTGAAAAGAGATAAAGACCCGTATTTAAAAGAAAACAACTACTTCTTACAACATAGATCACATCGATGAGAAGAGGCGAATAATTATTCAAGAAAGGAAACAGTCGGAGTTAAGTCACTGATAATGTGGATCTAAACCGAACCACAGTCATAACATAGCGTGGTGGTATTTACAACACTAATGCCCACTTGAGTAAGACATCAGTAAGAATTGCGCACCTACTTTTCCTTTGCCGTTCTTTACGCTCATCAACTTTTCTGCTGATTCGATCTTTCAGTCACCTCCTTGAATATCTCTTTCTGCAATTGGCGTGACAGGAGAGCTTTCACAACAACATCATTTTTATTCCTGAAATTCAAAAGAGAGAACATACAAGCACATACACATCTATTTTAATTAATCAAAACATCTATTAATTTTACACATGATATTGCCTAAGACAATCCACATGGCAACATGAATGAATAAGATGGCTGCAGGAACAACTGGCAACGACAAAACATGATTTAATAGGCTCATGTTAACATCTGAAATGCACATAGTCAACTTTAAATACATCATGACTATCCCATCATATAAATCAAAATATGGGAAAAACTTAAGAGTTCTGGGGATAATAATATGCTAATGTCTCAACTCATCAGTCACAACAAATTCAACCTCTTTATTACCCTTCACCAACAGAGTAACAAGGGCCATCCAAAGAGAACTTAACACAAAAGCACATCATGGGGGAAGCACATTACAAACAAGCAAACACACAAGAGAGGATCTACGATACGAATGAATCTAATCAAGCGAATCATCCACCTTCCAATCTTGCTGAATATCATTTAGGGAAGGTGGAAAAAATGCAAGAGGAGACACTTCGAGCATGAAAGATGGAGCTATTGCAAGTTCCAAACAAGGACCATGCTCTAATGATGCGTCACCTTGTTTGACACTAGGAGCAAGGGTTAATGCTTTTGAAAAATATGAAGATAAGTCATGATTAACATTAATAAGCTCATACATATTATTAGAATCAATATTGTTAGCATGAACAACATCATCATCCATATCATCATCTAAATTAATAAAAATAGGATCTCTAATCTGAAAAGAGCATGAACCATCATTTTTCTTAGGCATTTTTAATCTTGGTGATTTTGGTTGAACTTTCTCCCTAGGGTTAGACGAAGGCTGGACAAATGGAATCAAGTCAACGTTTGGTGTCTTCATGAAGGAAATGGCTCGGGAAGCAACTCCATGAGCCTTAGCATGATGTATTTATTGGCGTTCTCTTGCACAACGATTTCTTTTAGTTTTAGTTGAGACTTGTGAAGGTTGAGGATCAATAGTCATAGGTTTCTTTTCTTCCTTTAAATGAGGAGGGACAAGAGAAGCCATACTAGGTTGAGACATAGAAGATGCCAAGCACTTTCCTTTGTAAGATGTAGGAGGAATGACTAAGGGATATATGGGAGGAATAGGAGTAGGAAGAATACTAGGTCCATTATAAGGAGAAGGAATATACATAGGTATAGGATCTCTAGGCTTACTCAAGGACATGATCATCTCTTTTTTCCATTTTTTATAAGATAAGAAAAGGATGTCACTTCGAGGCTTAAGAGGTTCAAGTTGTTGAGGCCAAAAGTAATCAAGGGTGAAATTACCATGCTTCATTGTGGATTGGTAATGGCTATGATTAATTGTTACGATAGTGCCATTATGAGGAAATTTCAAACATTTATGGATTGTATAAGGAATATCTTTCATGGAAGAGAGCCAAGGATGTTTGAACTTCACACAAAATAGATTTGATGTAGGAATGATAGAAAAAGTCACATATAAGCACTTAGTACTAACCTCAGCAGGGAGAGTAATAGAACCAATAGTAGGGAAAGAGAAATTATCATACACCTTGACCACAAGATTAGATTTATCATATGTAACGATGTAATTGTAAATTATAAAGATACTCTTCAATAATCACATTCACCGTACACACTAGATCAATGAGTACTCTTCATGAGAGTTTGTCTTTGATCTTCATGATGATATACAATTGGCCATTAGGGACAACAATAGTCTCACTAGGATAAAAAATAATGCATATATCTTTAGGAGGTAAAGGTTATTTTACAAGCTTGAAAAAAATGTTAGATTCCATACCAAGATCATTGGGAGAAAAGGCAAGAGATTTAGACTCAACAACATTAGTAGAGAAGAAGGCAAATGATTGGTAAAGATTTATAGGTTTTCATTAGGAGGAGATACAAACTTATTTCCCTTGTCATTCACACCAACTACAGATATGGTATTATTATCAATGAAGTCTTGGATCTTACTCCTCAATGTATAACATTTCTTAGTATCATGGCTAGGTTGGCAGTAACATTGACAAAAGGCTTTGGGATCGTGATATGGTGGA
This sequence comes from Cryptomeria japonica, assembly GCF_030272615.1. NCBI lineage: Eukaryota > Viridiplantae > Streptophyta > Pinopsida > Cupressales > Cupressaceae > Cryptomeria > Cryptomeria japonica. Next base: position 109,666,240 of record NC_081410.1, read on the forward strand.
AATGGTTTAGAAGTATCAAATTGGCTTGATGGGAGGAAGTTTCAACACACTAGTATTTATCAACCTCGACATTATACTATGCAAAGACTCAAAAAACACGAGTAAATTATTTTCTAAAGTATTTGAATAAAGGGGCCACACTTGATGTCATGGCTTCCACTTGATTGCTGATGTTTTCATTTATCTTTATGTAACCTTTGTTTGGTTTAAACTTTACAAATGATTTTTGATTACCTTCATTCTTATCAACCAGAGCCATTGAAGGAGATGATTCAAATTGACTCACTTGAAATTGAAAACTATGAAGCACTACACACAATTGCATAAAGGAAGTAAAGTTAGAAAATAAGAGCTTATCTCTAATGTCTTTTTACAAATTAGCAACAATTTTTTTTTTTAACATCATGATTAGGCACTCGATAATCATTTTGATAATGCAAATGTTTATATCTACCAATAAAATCAGTCACTTTTTTTTTACCTCCTTTCTTACAATGAATCAAATCAGTCAAAGTAATTTTAGAATCGATATTGTTGTAAAATTATTGAATGAAAGCATTAGCCAATTGTTGAAATGAAGTAATAGAACAAGGATACAAATAACAATACCATTGAAAAGCTTTATCCCTAAAGGTTCTAGTAAATAATTTAGCCATAAGTCTTTGGACATGAGCAAAATCACTACACAAAGTTTGAAATGTCTTCACATGAGTCAAGGGGTCACCTTTTCCATTATATAACTCCAATTGAGGGACTTCCATATGTTCAGGGGGAACCAAATAGATAATTTTATCGAATAATGGGCTTGCTACATCATATGTGGGCACATTAAACTCAGATTGAGTATTGTAAGCCAATTGTTGTTGTAGGGATGTAACAATTTGGGTTAGATTATTGATGGTCGCTTCAGTGGAGGGATTGAAATTGGACATGTTGGATTGTGATGGAGGAGTAATATTGTTATATGAAGGTGGAGGTTGAGAATAAGGAGGTAGAACACTATGGTATGTTTGTATGTGAGATGATTGGGATACAAATGGAAGACTCACAGAAGGAGGTATGTAAAATTGTTGTTTAACTTGGGATTGCCCCTATGACTAACATTGTGTACATGCAGTCATGATAGAAGATGTAAATGGAGGCACATTAGGCAAGGATTTAGGCATAGGAGTGGAATGATTGACTTGACTATTGGGTCGAGAGTACCAAGGACTTAGGCACAAATTTTTTTTGGAATGATATTAGTGTCAATAAGATGAAAAAGGCCATGCAATAAATCAACACCAATTTTATCAATTTGCACCAATCTCTTTAATTCTTCAATCAAAGGGATTGCCTTGCTTTGAGGTATTATTGACTCACCCATTGTTGAAGATTTTCAAATTCATTGTCAATCTTCTCAAATTGGTCAATAGTAACCCAAGTTAGTGATTCATCCACATCATGAGAATTATGAGGAGTATGGGGATAAATGATGTCATTTGTTGGATTAGAGGAAGCACCAACATTCACATGGAATAAGTGATCTAATCGAGGCTCCATACCCTTAGTACTTAAACCTTGGGAAGCCTTAATTATACAACTTGTTCTCATGGGAATATTATATGTAGGACTAATGGTAACAAAACTCATGCACAAAGGAGGGAAATTCAAATGAAAAAAATGAATTTACTATGATTAAGCCATGCAATTTATTGTAACAATGATTGATTAACCAATTAATTAAGCAATTTGAACTGTGATTTTGAACAAAAATGACTTTATATAATAATATAACATGTCACAATAATCAAATCTGAACCTACACTTGAAAAATTATGCAACTCACAAGTTAATTTTAGACTAATTAATTGGGGTTTTTGTGAATTTAACCTCCAAACTTATGCAATTCACTTGACGATAATGATTATGAGTGCAAATTTGAATTTTAAAATGCATACAAAATCAGATTTGAGACAATAAGTTATAATTAGGCATGCAAGATGTTGATTTCACCAAAATGTAATGGTGAAAATTAAGAATTAGGGTTTTACTAAGTAAATCTACTAAATAGCCCAATTAACACCACAACATTGAAAGAGGGTTGAACCCAATAGATATAGGCTCAATCCTAATAGGATAGAGAATGAATTTTTGTTTGGATTAAACTAGTTGGTTATGATTAGCCTCTTTCTAAGTTAATTGTAGTGTAATTGTGAAATTAGGATAAAACCACGAATCATTAAAGTAAATTGATAGTATCAGTAAGCTATAGATGTCCCATTGAGCCACCCAATTGGATATGGAAAAAAGGAGATGTGTAGAACTCATTCTCAAAATTTTGGCCTAGTTTTTTTGGGACCAGGTAGCACAAATCCGCCCTAGTCCTCCAAATTTTTTGTCATCGAAAGATGAACCTATTTGTCACTATCGACTTTGCTGAATTTATCGAATACAACTCTGCACCTTTTTCCTACACACAGAAAGAAAGGGAAATGTGTTGGGAATAGGGCTTTACCTTAAGTCAAACCCTTGTTTTGGAATTAACCATGAAATTGAATTGACAAATGTAATGAAAGACTAAAATAAAATACTTTTCTTTTGAGGGAAAGATTGAATCTGAAATGTAATGCTTGAAACCACAATGTTTACCTTGATGAAGTTTTCTTTGTCTTCACACAAATCTTTTAGGGTTTCATGTAGTATGTATTCATAAAACATTGATCATGAATGTCATATTCAATGCTTGAACTTGAATTCACTTCATCTCTAATGCTTGATGAATGACTGATTGCTTGCTCACTTGAATTTACTAGAGTGTAGATCTTGATCTCAATTTGTTGAGTTTAAAACGAGAGGAGTAGACCTCATTTTATACTTGACCATCAAAATCAAATTGAATATCCATGATAGGCTGAGACGAGATACAAATTATCGCTCATTAATGATGACCATTAGGAGAGTTCAATTTGAGACCCAATTAAGAGGCCCATGGAATAGTATGCCTTGGTCCTAATTTGGAACTAATGTGTGGTACATCCTAGCCTTGGAAATTAGGACTCCAAAAATGGGGTAGAATTGGGAAATTGATAAGAATGTTGAATAAATGGGTGGTGTGAGTATAATCAACATTACAATCGGGCCTTAGAAATTGGAACGTCGAAGTGAGGCCTAGGTGAGAACAAAATTTTAGGTGAGTACAATTTAGGATGCTACAACTATAGATGTTCAAACCATATGACTGGTGATAGAGATAAGTTTATTAACCTTGAGAAATAACCTATTGAGTGTGAGTCACATGTGTAGCAAAGGTTATAAGGTCATATTCCATTGCTCTAGATGTGAAATCAGAAAAGGAAGCTTTAATTGATTGGTTGCAAAAGGTATAAGGACTAACGACAATGTTTACTATGTGAAGGACAATAGTGGAGGAAATTGCTTACTAGCACGAGTTTGTAATCAGATTGAGGATGTACTTATAAATGAGGCTATCCTTACTACTATAATTGAGTTGGATTCTTTGAAAGATAAAAATTGAGCAAAGATAGTTGAAGGAGAGTTGAATCTAATAGAAGAAATTCAAGCATTGGAACTCGTACCTAACTTGGTAGACAAGAATGTGACAGAAGATAAATCGGGGTTCATGAACAAGTTGAATAAAGCTAGCAGATAAAAGGTCCAGAACGAAGTAAATAATTCTTGTCAAAATAGTTTCCCTTAGGTTAGAAACAAGAAGGTTTTTAGGAGGTATCCTGCTCCTCCTACTCAAACTAGGTACTAATAAACTTTCAGTGGTAATTATTTTTCATGTATTAAGTTTAGACATAGAGCTAGTGAATGCAAAAGTTAGACTAGATCTCAATTGTTTAATGGTGAATGCTACAATTATAACAAGGTTGGTGATAAGGTTAGTGATTGAAAAAGTAGGATGATGTATAATCTAAATGGTAGGAATGTTCAATCTTTCAATGGATATTGTTATGCTTGCAACAATTTTGGTCATAATGTTGTTGTTAAAGTAAACTGATAGCATCAGTAAGCTACAAATGTCCCACTGAGCCACCAAATTGGATATGGAAAAAAGGAGATGTGTAGAACTCGTTCTCAAAAGTTTGGCCTAGTTTTTTCGGGACTAGGTAGCACAAATTTGCCCTAGTCCTCCAAATTTTTCATTCCTTGTACCTTTTGCAACCAATCAATTATAGCTTCTTTTTTTGATTTTACATCTAGAGCAATGGAATATGACCTTATAACCTTTTCTACACATATGACTCACACTCAATAGGTTATTTCTCAAGGTTAATAAACTTATCTCTATCACCAGTCATATGGTTTGAGCATCTAGAGTTGTAGCATCCTAAATTGTACTCACCTACAATTTTGTTCTCATCTAGGCCTCACTTCGACGTTCCAATTTCTAAGGCCTGATTGTAATGTTGATTCTACTCACACCTCCCATCTATTCAACATTCTTATCAATTTCCCAATTCTACCCCATTTTTGGAGTCCTAATTTCTAAGGCTAGGATGTACCACACTTTAGTTCCAAATTAGGACCAGGGCATACTAAAAGGAGTGGAAGTTTTAGAAGAGACAAAAATATCAAAAGGAAGGGAAATGGTCTAGAACAAGGATCGACTTGTTACACCTGCAGTAAAATTGGATGCATTGATAAATTTTGCAAAAGAAGGAATGAGATGTTTGTTGGTCTGGTTAAGAGAATTGTTGATAACAAAGAAAAGGAGAAGATGAATATGACATGTGAAGAAGTTAGAAGAAATAGTGGAAGAAAAGTGTGATGATGGGTCTACACCCTTTGGTGGTGCTGATTCCTCTTCCAATAACTAGATATTATGTATTGTTTGAGGGGGAGAGAAAAGTGAAGATCTTATGAAGCCCCCCTTGTGGTTTGGATGCTGAAGTTGTTTTCAACATGGCAAAATTTTGTATGAGTATTTTCAAATGATTTTTCATTGATGAATAACATTGTTTAGTTTTATGATTCTAGAGCCTACCTCATTATAGATGAGGTTCTGAAAGTTTGCATAAGATTGATCATACAAATAGATGGAGAAATAGTTCAACTTGCAGAAGTAATGGTCAGAATTTGTAGGCTCCTGGAAGCTGTTGTATTGAAGCAGATCTAGAAGGTAGTATGACAAATGAAGAAGTTACTAAAGATAATGTTGTAGGAATGAATTCAAAATATTCAAGAAGAATTATGATGGAAATAGGGCGGACAATTGAGAGGGGGGGGGGTGTGAATCAGTTGTTTCAAAAACTCACAAAACTTAACACAGATCCGACAATTAAGCATGAAAGCATAAATCATAAACACACATAACACCTAGATTTTTGACGTGGAAAACCCTGTTAGGGGAAATACCATGGTGGGGATGAATCCACAAAATAAGTATACTCTGTTAGAAGTATTGCAATGGGGAATGCACATGCATTCAGGCACACTTCCTAGAGCTCACTGCTCAAAAGAAAAGAAGGCTCACTACCTAGGGAAGGATAACTACCTATACACACAATCATAGATTACATCTGGAAATCATGAACTGAGAAATAACATCTCCTTAATGCCTGGTTCAGTCCCATTGAAGCACAAAACAACTTTCCTCTTCACACTTGATCTCTTCCTTCAAATGATACATGCATTCAGTGCACATACATACTCATCCACTCACCCACTTGCCACACTTCCGGATACAATGATATTACAATTATTTATACATGACATCAACCTTGGAGAAATCAACAAGGTCGGCTCAACACTTATCACCTAATTCAAAATACAACCACACTCAATACAATATCAAATGCAAACCAAGAAATGTCGGTCAAGACATAGCACAGATCCAAATCTTTCACCTTGAACACATTACATCCTCAAGAATTACACCTCAAACATCTGTAACACACTATAAGCATTCAGTCATCCAAGAACATGAATAATACCAACATACTGAAGGAAAACATCAACTACGAGCTCAACGATCAATGCGGACCACCAACACAAAAGGCAAACAATCCAGAAACATCCACAAGAATCATGAATTATCATAGAAACATCTGCATTAACACAAATTACTAGAATCACCAACATCTTCATATCGAACCTCAGGAACACTAACTTCAATGATTGTCAACCTTGAAAAATCACTTGCGAACCTCCAAACCATGAACCACTTGAATTGAGGAAACAAACCAATGTCCCAAACATACCTCCAAATCCACAGATAAAGATATTACAATGCAGAGCATTGCAGATCTAAATACTGACACTCTGTCACTACCGATCAACTGAAAAACTAGCCACAACATAGATACCCATAGCTCAATCAAATCTCCATACAAACCTCTAAAACTTGAACGAAATCAGCTAAAGACAACTCTCTACAAACCCTTTAATCTGCAAACTCTGATCTTCATCATGTTGAACAAACTAACTCATTGAAGCTTCACTGCATCATTGTCTCAGATAGATAATTATGTTGATATCAATGACAACACATCTCTCAAATATCTCTCAAGCACATATTTTCAACATTCTTCCAACAAAATTGCAAATATGAGATGCTAATGACATAAAGAGTATAAGTAGTGGTGCATCTATTTAGGGAGAGCTTTTAGGGTTTTTCTCTTGCTTCTCGGATTGATGTTGTTGTTGCTCTTAGGAGAGAAATCAAGGATGCGGCTTTCTAAAAATAATTATAGAAGAATTATATCTCTATCAGGGGGAGTATTGCAATCATTTTTGACATTTCTGGAAAGGTAGGAGAAAATTTGTGCAAGGCTACAATCTATTGTGACGTACTCATTGGAAGAAATAATTTGAAAATAAGGAAGAGATATTCAAATTTGCATTCATTGTCCTTGATGTCAAAGGGGGAGAGAACTCAATATAGTTCCCTTTGTCTTTGATGTCAAAGGGGAGAAATATACAGGTTGAGTTTATTTGTCTTTGCTATTGGTGGTACACAAGTATTACCATCAATGGCAAAGGGGGAGAATTTTGGAAACTTGAGTTGTGCTATGTTGTCATTGATGTCAACCTGTCTTGTGATGTCACTATGTGAGTGTTCTTGGTATTGTTGATTTGTTTGGTGAAGATGTTGAAATAATGGTATAGTGAAAGTTTCAATATGCAGGAAAGAGTATTGATGTGTTTTGATATTATTGAGTTGTCTTGTGGATGTGTTGAAGTGTTTTCGAAAGGATGATGTACTAAAAATTTCAATATGCAAGAAATAGTATTTATGCCAGAAAGACTTTTTAATGTCTCAATGGAAGAATTTCTTGCATTCCTTCGATATGTGAAGATTGTGTATTGTGGCTTTGGATATAATGCTTATGTTCTCTGTACATTGCACCATCAGATTTGTAGGTCCTATGTTTCTCAAATGATAAAGTTGGTTGTTTCTATTTTTGATAGTAAGGTTGTTTGTTAGAATTGGTCTAGAAATTGCTTGGTGGCTTCCAAATATGTGGATTAAAGTGTGTAGTTTGGAGGGCATTTTTATGTGGTTTGTGCAGCTTTCTAGTTCAAATTTTAGGTGATGATTTGATTGGCACGTGAAGTTATGATGTTCTAAGTTCTGTGCTATTAACTGGTCTGGTTTTTGGTTGACTATAGTGATGTATCCTACTTGGATCATATTCTTTTGGTCAAGGTTTTATTTGGAGAATGAGTTTGATTAGTTTTTTTTGGGTCTCATCATGGTGTGTATAGATCTGCATTGTGTAATTTTCATTTGAGGTTAGTTTTGGGTCAATTGGTTAATGTGCTTTAATGTTTGTCTACATGTTTCATTTGATGTCAACTTTGGAGGATGTGTTAGCATGTGCAATTCATTGGAATCATTTGGAAAAGCTGTGTGGTTATGTTTTTGGGTCCTCTCTATCTCTTGGAGTAGACTGGAATGAATATTTTAAGTCCAAGTGGTAGAATTTATGTAATATTGTTTATTCTGTCTATTGCTGACCTAGTTAGGGTTTTAATGATTAACCTTATATATATAAAGAAGTATGGATGTATGGGAAAAGCTATGAGAGGTGTGTGAATTGACAAGCAATAAATGTTGTTGATTTCCAAGAAGATATGCTGTTGGAGTTGTGCAAAAATCGATTGTGAAGAGCTTTGATGATGATATCTTCTTTATGACAGTATTTGAAGATAGAGTCTGAGGTTAGATGTATTTTCCATGATCTTGGTCACTCGACACAATGGTTCAAGGATAATGTCATGATTAGGTGATCTTGTTCTTTTCAATTTATCTATTCCTTTCTCTATCAAAAGAAAATGAGTCTCTTGTAGCTTTATGTATCTTCCCTTGAGGCAATGTGTTTCAGTTCTTCTAGGTCATTTATACCTTTCCCTAGGGTTGTGGACCTTAGTTCTACAAGTCCTCTTAGGAACAATGGGTTTCAAAGGCAACATTGTAATAAATTATATTCATAGTGTGAGTCTGATTCTCACCATGGTTTTTCCTTGCTTGGTTTTTCCATGTAAATCTGTTGTTCATTTGTTTGTTGTGCTTTATGCTTTCATGATTTATTAATGTTGTGATTATATGGATGTGGTTTAAAGTTTGAATATTATAAATTAAGTTCTTTTGAAGTCCACACTGATTCACCCCCCCTCTTAGTCTTGTGGCGTGTTCAATAAAGATATCATGAGAGTGATAGAGAATAACAAAATTTGATTGTCAGACTATAAGAAAATGATGTGTTCTTAGTATGTGAGGATCATGTACTCTTTACCATTTCATAATGATTGTCAATAAATGACAAGAATGATAAGTCAATTGTGCACTTTAAGGTCTAAGTTTCATGCACAAAAATTCAATCAAGAGACTAGTTATAGTTGAAAATAATACATCATGATAGGTGGCTTAAAATGAAGGTAACAATGAAGTAATAGTCATGTAGGAAGAGAATGAAAGTGTCATGGTAGAGATAGTAATAGATGGTTCTTATTGCATATGATAACCCTAGTGATTCCTTGATTTCAATTGCATATGACAAATTGGTAGATTCAATACTATAAAAGGTTGATTCCTTCACAAAAATCAAGACCATTCAAAGTAAATCTTAAAAAATAGTGATCTTGCCTGATAATGGAAATATATTTGCAATGATTTATGGGAGCATACAAAAATGATAAACCTCAAGAATTGAATGATTAAAAAAGCATACAAGAACAATCAAAGGTAACTGAGAAGAAGTAACAATGGTTATTCTAATGACAAAGGGATACTTTTTTAAGAGACAATATCACTAGTGGAAGACAATATGAAAACATAACAATCGTTATATGAATATGAGCAAAAGCTTTGAAAAAAGTATGAACACACATGGAGTTGCTATGATAAATAGAAAAATACTAGGCAGAGGATATGGTGATGAAAGAACATAACATTGTGAATATTTATCTTGAAGGCACAAACCTAAGATTAAGGATGAAAATTAATTCAAGGTCACAATATTAGTAGCAATGACACACTTGAGATAAATGATACGTTATGTTTTTTTGTAACTATAATAAGCAAGTATCAAAGAACCAAAGGATAGTTGCAAGTTCAAGTATTTAGTAGAGGACATGGACAAGGATATAAAGTGGTAGGGAAGAGTATATAAGGTATTCTAAGAATTATGACATTACAGTTAGCAAAGGATCATAACAAATTGCATGATAATGATGATCAAATATAATGGTAGTACTATATTTCTGATAATAGTCATTATGAGCATAGTGAGAAGAAATGCACATTGGTCGTCATGTAGCTTTCATAGATACAGTAACAATGAAGTCAAAAGGGGACAATTGTAAGCTACAAATAGAAAGAAACATGTAATGAATACTAACAATTGTCATAAAGGATAATTTTTTGAAGAGTTTTAGATCTTAAATACTATGTTGGAATGGCATGAATAGATGATAAACTATTTTGTCAAAATGAAAATAGTCACAAGACCAAGTATGACTACCATAGATAGTTCAGAGGACAAAGAAAAATCATGAAATGAAGAGGATAATTATTAGAAACATCATAAAGATACAATGGAAAATATTGAAAAAGAAAAAAGCATGTAAGGAGATATGATGATAATAAGTACAATCATAATGACAATCATGAAGCTAACAAAAGAATACAATTTTTTCTAAGAATTTGTCAAGAAAATAACCATGATAATAACCCATTTAGAAAATTATAAATGAAAGATGAGCACAATAGTTTCAAAAAAGTGTGACATAACTATGAGAGGTTCATAATCATGAATATTTTGTTGCTTGAGTGGCAATATTTAGAGTTTCTAGCGGTAGAGTTGAAGAAAAGTTTCATGAGGATAGTTAGTTTAATAAAAGCACATAGTCAATGTCACAAGAAGATAGTTAAAAGCAAAGCACATGAAGAGGCACTCTAAGATTTCAAAGCCAATTATCAAATATCAAGGAAAATTTGCACATGACATAAAGTATAGAACATGACAACTCCAAGCAAGCAAAAGGACAATCATAGTGACTATTACAATTCAAGGTTAAAGTAATGGTGCGATATTGCCACTCAAAATCCATGACCTTGGCATTATTATATATTTAAATGCACATGTAGAACCTAGTTTACTTATGCATTTTAAGGGGTATAGTATTTAGTGCAACGTTCATCAAGGTGTCACATCTCAATTGTTACATGTATTAAATAAATCAATGACTCTATTTACCTACTAGAATTAGCACCAATATGATATTGAATATATTTATCATCACCCCACCATATTAAAAAAATAAATCACAATCACTTTTTTTTTTTAAGTCACATCCTATTAGTTTGTCCATTCTTCTATGTATGAATGCATAATAATAATAGGGATTGTTCATTCTTCTTTTATACACTTTACATGATAAGACTTCTTTGCTATATAAAGGTTCACAACTTTAAATTTCTAAGCCAAAACATAGGTACGTTAAGACAACTAAAATAGGGGCATATCGTGCAATGGGTATGGTTTATGACAAGGTAATAGTTTAGTCATAGTAATATTATATAACTCAGCACCTTAGGGATCCCCCATTTGGTCTTATATAACTAAAATTGAAGGAGGTCCTACCCACCTCATTATTTGGCTCTTAGTATCCCAACATAAACATAGGTTTTGTAGTACTCTTCCCAAATGTGACACCCATAGCACTTGGGAGAATATCTTTTCATAGGGATTTTGAACTTACAACTTAGGTCATCAACATTTCTCCCATACAAAATAAAGTCCATTTTTTTTCCCAAAAATTTATTTGGATTCTCACATGATCACACCCTGAATCTTAGGCTCTTATAATAGATCTAATAAGTAAAAACCTCATTTTCCTCATCCATGTGAAAAACAATTGATCTATTGTGTATTACACCACAAATTATCTTGATTATATATTATAAATTAAAAATCTAATTTTGTATGACGAAGATATGACCTAATAACATTCCAAATTATTGTTGGCTTCAAGCATATATTTTTGATATTGTAGACGTCTAAAAATGGTCAAGGCTTGCAGAGTCATACTTTAACATTTGCGCATTGCCTCATTTTAGGTTTTTGCGTCGCATTAACATTTCTCCTATGATTCGCACTTGGTCTTTATCATTTGCAAGCATCGAGTCATTCTTCTACATTCTTCATTCGTCTCGCTTTCGAATTTGGTCTTGTCGATAACAGTCTTTAATCATGATTTTGGTTGATCTTGTCAATCTCTTATCAACTTGTCAATCTCGTCGTTTTACGATCGATTTGTCATCAATCCTTGTCCTCTTCAATCATGTCAATTTGGATCAATTTGTCATTGTTCCTTGGCGCATTTATCAATCAAATCATTTATCAATTCAAAATCATGATCGAATCGGTATCAACTATCCTTTGTCAAGACCTAATTGTCGTTCTTGCATTGCTAATTCATCTCTTTAGGGTTTCGTGATTTAATCATTTAACCTTGTGTGTGTCATTTCTTCCTTTAGGATTAATAAATTGTTTATTTATCCTAAGTCTTTGTGTCACAATTAAATGTTCATTTAATTGGCTAATTATTCCTCTTTGTGAATTAATTAATAAATGAAAGATTATTAATTAATTTACCTAATTCCTAATTTCATCATTTATTAATTCCTAATTTTCCTAATTCCTCCTATTTTCTAATTTTTCTAATTTCTTAATTCTTAATTTCAATTTCTTCCTATTTCTCTCCTAAATTTATGGGAATGACATAGAAATTTGTCATAAATTTGTCATAATTGACAATCAATCAATTCTTGACATAGAATTTGTCATAAATTGTCATAAATTCTTGACATAGAATTTGTCATAAATTGTCATAAACCCTTGCATAGCAATTTGTCATAAACATGTCATAATTTTGCTATTCTTGATTTGAATTTCCATTCGAATCACTATCATGCTAATCTTGTCATCTCTCCAATTTGTCTATAAATTGGATGAATTTCTTCAATCAAACCCCTTGATTCTTAATCCCTAATTAGACTATCGAATTTACGCTTCTAGTACTCTTGAGCTTTTCATCAATGTCAATCTTGCTTTCAATTGTATGTGTGCACTTGTAGGTGAGATCCACAAATCCATTTGAAGAGGAAAGAAGAACAATGGACCCGCATGGAAGAAGCATCCAAATTGTCGTCTGGTTTGCATGATATTTGCTTTTGAATGCTTTGTTTTTATGTCTCTATTAAGTGTGCTTAGGATTAGATCATTGCAATGTGTGTTTATGATTGAGCTAATAATGAATAATATGTCTTTTTATATATTGCTTTGATGATTCCTATTTCCTATGCTACATTAATTGGTGAACCCGACGTGAACACTAACCATCTAACCCCTTTATGGTGTTTTTGAGTGCTTTCAAGTTGATTTGCAGGCCAAAAACCCCAAAACAGGGTCCTGCAGGGTTTTCTGGAGACTTCTGCGCCTGTGTGAGACATTCTGCGCCTGTGTAAGGCACACAATTGCATTTTTTATGAGTTCTGCGCCTGTGTCAGTGCATTCTGCGCTTGTGTAAAAAAAAAAAAAAAAAAAAAAAAAACCGCGCTTGTGTAAGGTAACCTGCGCCTGTGTGAAGCAACCTGCGCCTGTGTCATGGCTTCTGCGCCTGTGTCATGACTTCTGCGCCTGTGTAAAGTCTAGAACAGAGGTAAAAATGCAGTGTTTTACTTGAAAATTGTCTTGTTTTTGCATTCTGTTTTCTGTGTTTTGGTTTTTGGTACTAATTATCTGTGCAGAATCTTGGCATACGCATGGTAAAGACAACAAATGAAACTACTAACATGCTTTGTGCAGATTCGAAAGTCAAAGACAATAAATCAAACCTCTAACTTGGGTTTTGCAGGTTGCCTTGGAAAAACAACCAAACTTTGTGTTTGTGTTTTTTAATTTAGGCACTTAGTGATTTTCTAAATAGGTTGGAATAAACATTTGTTTGCTTTGATTGTTAAGTGTGACATTGGAGTAGGAGAGTATGCTCTCATCCTTCATAGGGTGATCAGAAATCCAGATCTTCGATACCATGCTTGTGTTGTTGATTGTGTGTCACATTTAGAGGGCCTGCCTTCCCGACCACTTTGCTTTTGCAAGCAAGTGATAATCGTGAGAAGGGAACGACCCAAAGTGAGTACGGCTAGAATTCCTTGGCATTCTAACTCACTATAAAAAAATACCCGATGAGCGAAAGCTTTGAAGGAAGTGTTATGTGGGAATTGCAGTTACTTGGGAAGTGATGACCCTTGAAACTCTTTCTCATATCAACATCTAAGTAGGGCCTCTTGGTCTAAATCGTGCTTGCGCGACTACATTTGTTTGGTATCTTGATGGGCTTAATGTCTCAATCACTCTTGCGTGACATCAAGGAGTAACGCTTAACAGAAATCCTTACTACATACCTTGTTTTTAGAGGCCAAAAACCCTTCTAGTTGCTTGAGAAGGACAAATTCGGATACTTGGAAGAGATACTAGGTTCGCCATGGGGAGATTTCCATGGGGACTGATGCTTGGCTGCCCTGAGAAGTGAGTGCCGTGGAGGGGAGCCCGTGGGGTCAAGCATCTATGTATTCTCCTTGAATCCCATAATGAGTCTACCTCTCAAGTACCTAATGTCTTTGCCTACCATAAGAAATGTGGGAATGAGCATGATTGTCTTGAGTCTAAGTTGAAATATCTTGTCTTCTTTGTTTGTCAAAAGTTGAATTGCATCCACATTTCAAAAGCAAGCCAAATTGATTCAAAACAAGATTAAACCCAAGAACATTTCATCCAACAAAGTTTAAAACATCTTCCAACATGGTTGTCAAACATTTTTCAAAGTCTTGTCTCAATATTCATGTCACTTGCATTTAGGTTCATCCTAGGTCGCATTTTGCAAAAAGTCATTGTCAAGTACCAAGGTTAAGTTTCATCTAGGTCATACTCCTTTTCATATCAATAAGGGTCATCCATTTGCATATGTCCTCTTGCATTAAGGTCATACCATTGTCATACATTGCATACCCTAGGTCTCTTCATTAAGTTTAGGTCATTATCATATTAGGGTCACTTGCATAAAAATTGTCCCTTAGCATATAGTGTCAAAACTAGGTTTTGTCATCCTTGAGTAATCCAAATCTTTGATAAACCCTAAGTCATTGTTAAGAAGTCTAGACCTTATCAAACTTGTGTCTTTTTGTCATCAATGTCATTTGGTCAAACCTAGCTTAGTATCCAAGCATATAGGTGAGACATTGTCATTTTGTCCTTTTGTCCTTTGAGGTCTAGACATCATTTCAATTTCCTAAGGGTCTCTTTTAGATTTGCATTCATAAGTTTGTCAAAATCTTCAAAAACAACCAAAAACATAGGTTGCATTCTCATTCATTTAGTTTGCATTTAGTTGCATATCATATATTGTCTTTGAAAAATTCCAAAAATATTGCATTTGCATAGTGACATGTCTATTGAAACAAGGTTCCAAACACCAATGATGCAACAAAGTTTGACATATCAGCCGACAATGCAATCAAATTTTAATCCAAGGCAATCACAATTATATCCAACTCAACAACAAGGCAATATCGATCAAACTTTTTATGATGAAACAAGTCTCCAAATACAAAAACTAGAGGAGAAGCTGGCTCAAGAACAAGAGATTTTGGAACAAAGAGTGAAAAACATTGTGAAGAATAGATCACAAGTGTCCAAAATGTTTCGAAAATTTCCAGGTCGAAATCCAAATATCGAGCCAATTGATGTAAGATCTCTTCTTGAACGATCAGACATACCAGCTCTCCTCTCACAAATAGAGATGATGAAACAATTTCAAGAAAAGAGACAACAACATTATGTGCCTTCACAACAAGAACAAGAAGGTGTTTACTATCAATCAGATTTTCAACCATCACAACCAATTGTCCAACATATGCAACCAACACAACCAATGGTTCAATTTCAACAATATGTCCAACCAACTATACAATGTCAACAAATGGTTCAACCAATGGTGGAATATCAACAAGTTCAAGTTCAACCAACATATCAATGTCAACAACCACAATCACAAATTCAAAAACAAAACTTGCCACATGCACCAAGCCAAAATTTGAACATGTCAAACCAATCTGATCAACATCTAGTTTGAAATCAAAACATGACATCAAATCAAAAACAAGTTCAAATTCCAGGTCCAATCATGTCAAAACCTCGAAAGAAAGGTGGCTTTATTGCAATGATCTTAAGGAAACGACCAAGTGAGTTCTTTGAGGAAGATCAAACTAATACAATTATGTCTAGCAATGCCTCATCCCCCCACACACAAATTGACTCTCCAATGGCATCTATCCCTACACCTTTAGAAGTTTCACAAGAACCTTCCATATTGTCCTCATTAAACAATACACCTAAGGATGCAATTAGCCAAGAGCTATCCATAATTGATTGCCAAGATAATCCAATTCGTGACGCACATCCTTGTCATGTTTCAGAAATACAAGACCCAATGCCACCATGCACTTTATTGCCATTACCTATTTTAGAGGACCCCATTCAAAGTCCCTCTTCCTCATGTTCAAGCATTGATTCCTTGCCAAAATCCATCATAAATGTTCAAAGTGCATTTCCTTCATGCCAAAACATTGATTCCTTGTCCGAATCCTCCATGCATATCCAAAGTCCAACCCCATGTCAAGAGGATAATTTAGAGCATGAAGAAACGTGTCTTAAAACAGATCAAGATCAAGATCCTGAAACCTTATCATCCCATCCAATTGTTGACCAGGACCCCATGTTTCCAGACACTCATGACGATTCCCCTATTCTTGTCCATCCTATCCAAAGTCCTATTGACACTTCATTCCCCGAGAAAGATCAAGATATCCCAGTCCATCCAATCCCAAACGATCCCCTTCCATTTCATGAACACAATGTCCTTTCAAATCCCATTGACATTCCACTTCCTGAGAAAGATCAAGATATCCTTTCCATCCTTTATGATGATCCCATTGAAAGTCAAGAGCAAAGCACCTTTAAAGAGGATTCCAATGATCTTCCTCCCTGTCAAGATCAAATTATTCCTTTAAATCCTCCACAAGATCCTTTTGTTCCTCCATCTCCTTGTCTTAATGTTCCATATACACTCCAAGATTGCATTTCTTTTGAAGATCCCATTATTTCTCCCATTCCATCTCTTGAAGAGCCTGTCATTGAACCATCTCCACCACACAATCCTAGTCCCCCTCATGATCCTAATCTCCTTCATGATTCTAATGTGTCAGTGCAAGATGTTCATGAACCCTTGACATGCATAATGGGTTCTTCTACTTTGGTGCAATCCGATCCACTTCAAGATCTCATTATTTCTCTCATATCATATCCACCTCATAATGGACTCGCGTCTTCTTCCCAAAGAAAAGAGTATCCTACAAGTCAAGATATTCATAAAGGCAAAGGGGTAGACCTTCACAAGAAAGAACCCCTTCATATCAAAGAGTATACTAATGGTCATGGCTACAGAGCTCACACTCAAGGCGTTGGTATCCCTTCAAAGTCAAAATCCAAATTTCCACCTTCCCCATCATCGCTTCCATCCATTCTAGGTCCCTATATCCCTCCATCTCCTATGCAACATCAGCAAAGGCACACATCTTGGAGAACCTTCCATCCATCCCACATTCCTCCATATCATTCCCATCCACACCAACATTCATTCCCTCTTCCAAGCAATTTGGATGCCAAGTATAAGCATCATAAGTCTAGCAAACTGGGTGGAGGGTGGAGGGTGTAGGGGGCGCCAAAATGAATCCCATTTGGTCTCTCGCCAACAACTACAAGCTGCGTTCTTTTCTTTCTGATTGGAGTAATCTCAGTTACAATATCTATGACCAAGAGTAAGTATGTGCGACTTTGGATCGGTTCCTATTCAATCACGAAAAGTTTCTCTTCTGACATAATAGATTATTATGTAGTGTAATTTAAAATGTTGATGTGATTACAAAATCTCATACAAATTTTTTTCACACAATCTAATTTAAAAATAACATTAAACAGAAATACAGATTGTGAAAACCTAATAACAGTGTTTACCCCATGTGTTTGGTGTTATAGAGGAGGTATCCTGCCTAGTGCCTAGTGTGTTGTGGTGCACCCTTATAAGCTGGCCTCATTATCAACTGATTTCAGTTCAAAGCTGTCCATACTGCTGCAAAAGAGCAAAGGGGAAGACATTTCCATTTTGGCTTCACAGAGGACAATTGGACAGAATGGCTTGATTGCTCATTCTCAGCCTTACTTTTCAATTGAGCCCATGTACTGACTTTAGCTCTGATTTATGTTTTCATTCAGTGTTCCCATCACGCCGTTGGAGATGGCTATCGATTTCTTCATGTACGACTTCGAAATTGCAGGTTTGATCAGCATGTGTCATTTTTTACTTTATGGGCCAATTTTACTGGGTATTATGGAACTAATGTTAAGTCTGGGTATGGACTCTGGATGTCCAGAGCCTCCTAGAGTGACAAGCTTGAAGAATGTGGAGCCCAACCCTCCGTTCGAGGAATTTAAACCAGCAACTCCTAACACCAGATTAACTTTTCACCAACTCAGTTGTTAATTAAGATTGGAGCATTGGAGCATTGATTTGTTCAATGATTTTTAATTAGTTTACTAATGATAAGTCTTGTGGATTTCTACACAATTTAGAAATCCACTTTAAACAACAATGGAAGACCAAGAGTCACAACTTAGAATTCTACACAAAGGTGTCCCTCATGAGAGTTGAACATGGGTCTCCACATTGAGAACTCAATGCTTTAATCAACTAAGCTCAACTCCTTGGACCTAATCCACTTGATTTAGAAAATTGAGTTTGTTTTTATTTTTTTATTTAAAGTTGATTTAATTTTATCTTAAAATTATGTGCATGAATTTTACTCTATTTGATTTAGAAATGCTTAAGCATAAATCTAGGAACTGACAACTTGCATGACTTGATGAGTGGAAGCGATTATTTTTTAATAGTGAATTATTTATTAAATGATGAAGTGTAAGTAATTAATTATTAATTGTGTATGAATTTTGTTAGGAATTGATTAATTAATCAATAACGATAAGTAAGTTAATTAATTATGAAGTGATATCACTATGGTAAAATTTATTTAATTAATTAATGTAATATATAAATAAATGTGAACTTAGCTAAGAATTAATTAACTAGGACTTAGTTAAGAATTAATTAACTAATTATAGATAATTAATTAGCTAATAGAATATGATGGGGTACATGTGATGAGTAAATTAATGTGTATAATTAATTAATTGACATGGTGAGGTCTTGAGTGGATCAATTAGTATGAAGTAATGTATAAAATTAATGATAGAAGTTGGCAACACTAGGGTGACAAAGTTAGGTGTCTACATTTTCTATCAAATAAATATATTTTTTATTATGTATATATATAATTATTATATACACTTTGTCAAGTTTATAAGTAAATGTGTGCATGTGTGTGTGTGTGTGTGTGTGTGTGTGTGTGAGAGAGAGAGAGAGAGAGAGAGAGAGAGAGAGAGAGAGAGAGAGAGAGAGAGAGAGAGAGAGAGAGAGAGAGAGAGAGAGAGAGAGAGAGAGAGAGAGAGAGAGAGAGAGAGAGAGAGAGAGAGATGAATCATACAATAAATAAATGACACAACATAAGTAATTAGAACAAGGTCTAAATAATAAGACAAAAGGTTTGAATGATTGGAACCACTATAGCTATCGCTATTACCATCTTAGCTATATTGTGGCTTAGTCCATAGAAATTTATAATTTATATGATGATTTCTATCCATCAATGGTTAATGCCAATGCATATGTTAGCATCTCTATTGTGATAAAATTATAAATCAAATTAAAATTTGAGCAAGAAGATTGAGAACTTGAATAGCCATAATAGAAAATAGTTTTATCAATACCTAAATATACAATTATTGATGCTACAAGTATAAATGATGCATACAATGTTAGTTGATCACATGAAGATAATATAAACATGAAAACAGTCAACATAATTGACTATAAAATGATTTTAAACAAGTCTAAATGGAGGGCTCATGACAATTTGATACAAAATGAGTATTAAAAGATTTGAGATAATTACAAAAGGTGTTGTACGCCATGCAAAAAATATTAATTTATAAATATTGACATTACTTCAAGATCTCTGAGTTACATGGCCATTTTATTTAGTTTCAATATGAGCATTGGCCATCCTTTCTATTGAGGAGGTCACATGTGTGTTGGTATTTTGTGGGTGTTGTGTTTATAAGTATATATTTCATGAAAAAAATTGGAGTAGATTTTTTGAGTGCCAAATTGTTAATTTTGGCTAGTGGCCTTATCGCCAATTTTGGTGCATTGGCTGGTTGAAAAATAGAAAGGAAAGAGAAAAACATCACCAATTTGATATTTTGAGAAATAGATTTTCTCAAGGCGTGCCTCAAGCTATCATTGCCACAATATATTAGAGGGAATAAAAAAATTAAAATTTATTGTTGGAAAGCAAGGAGATTAAAAGTAGTCTTAGGAAGGACTCAAGCTATCCCCCCATAATGCTTCAAGCAGGAAGATTTTTTTTTTTGAATGTTATCTCAAACCATTGATTCCTTGGAGAATGGAGAGTTAAAGTTGGTGCCGAAGTTTTTCCTGAATTTGTTGTAGGTGTGACACCTTGGAGGACATACACTTTAAGTGATATATACAAAGGAGAAGAAATATCACCTAAGTGAGACCTCTTGGAGAGTTTTGGATTAAGAATTTGGATTTTTTCAAAAAAAAGTGCATAATTTTGAGTTTGTATGTGTAAGCTATTATCCCCAAAAGTTTAAATGGGATATCTCTCAATTAATTGTTTTGATTAAGTAAAAATAGGTTTTTGAAAGGAACTCGAACCTTTTACATATTAGGAGAGCAAAAGAGCTAGAAAGAACCGTGCCTGATCACTCCAATAACAAAAACTGAACCCATCCGAACAAAAAGGGATCTCAACACACATAACATGAAGAACCACAAAAAGACAGCGAAAGGAAAGCAAAAAGACAACACAAAGACAAAGACCGAGACAACTAGATATTTTTCATGATATCTTTAGTGTGGACCACCATCTGCTTCATGTTGTTTGCAGAGGTCTTTAAATCATCCAGCTCTCAACCCTTGATGTTGCTCTTATTCGTGGTATTGGCTCTAGTCCTCTTCTCGTGACCTTTTTTGTCCAGCTGATCCTTGTCGCCCTCTTTATCTTTGATGTTATCAAATCTGTTAATCAAAATGTTCATGTTGTCCACTGAGGCTTTGAGAATCTGGAAGTTCTGTTCAGCTATCTTCTTTATTGTGAGTTCCATCCCGTCAACTCTGCTGCCCAGATTGTTCATAGTAATTTCCATCCCTTTCGCCTCCTTATTTTCTTCCATCTCCTTAACCTTTTTTTTCAGTTGCAATAATTTTACTCACCATGTTTTCAATGGCTTCAGCATTATTAATTACCATCGCTAATTCTTTGACATTTTTAGATAGGGGTTTGTTGCCTATCGTGGCTCTTTTGACAACATTCATATCCTTGTTTAGGCTGCCCATGTCTTTCACCATTGTGCTGACGGTATCATAGAAACCCTTAATACTCTCATTTTCTCCAACATAATCACTAGATTTGCCCCTTTTGTCCTCTTGATCCTCTTTCTGCAGACCTTGAGTATTCAAATCTTCATTGTTGCCCACAACTGGAATATCATCCCCCTCCTTATCCTGCCCATTATCATTTTTATCCTCCTCTACCTCCTCATCAGAATCAATCAAAATTTGATTAATATCTTTGTTACCTCCCCTGCTGATGTTCTTCTTCCTCTGGGTTTGCTTTCCAGTGCCTTTCCCTTTCTTGTTTTTGATGAATTTACCTTCGAAGGACTCAAACTCAGACTTTGGAATATCTGAATCCGCCACTAACTTCACTCTTTGTGTCATCATCCCTTGCATTTTTACCTTTAATAGGTTTTTCAATGCATTTCCCTTTCAGCACTTTATACACAAGAGCCATAAGAACTTGATGAAGAGCATGGTCGCCCTTGGGATATTTATGTATCTCTTTGATAGTATGGTCCATGGAACATGCAAGATAATATGGCAGGCTTACCTTTTCCCCATGGCGAAAATGGTTGAGCAATACAAATTGGTGCCCGTAAGATCTCGTAAACCTGCCATCCAACGTTATATAGGTAATTGTAGCAAACAAAATGGACCTCCATGGCCTGCATATACATTTTAGGGAGTGATAGGAGTTATTGACCTTCACCATTTTCTTCTTCCCACCTTCCATGAAAGGAAATTTGTCCGCTGCCTTATCAGAGATACTACGATCTCTATAGAATTTCATGCCCTCTGTCATCATCCCCGTGGCTTCAGCAATAATCTCCTCATCCACAGTCATCATCTGGGTCCCCACCAAAAATTTTCCATTCTTCCAATTCTTGATAAAGTGTTTAGTGACCATTGGATCTTTCCCACTAAGCCTCTCCATAAACAAACTTAGACCCCCCTCCTGAAGAATTTCCCAAACCTTTCTATTCTTCCTCCATTCCGAACAAGAGGTAGGTTTGAACCTTTTTTTGTTCCCTCTGATTTTTCCTTCGCAATCACTAAATTTCCTTTTCTCGGCTCTGATTCTTCTTCTCTGGTTTCTGTAGTTGCCCGGAAAAACAACCCTGAATCTGTGCCAAGAAATTATGAAAAGACACTTAAATAAATGCTCATCACCGCTGTTGTAAACCTGCATCGAAATAAGTGGAAGAAGCATTTAGAAATTATGGTTGATGATGCCACGTTGCCTCATTTGGATACAGTCCAGATCGAACAAGGATTTCACTTCACATGCAAGTTCACTCTCACCATTAATAATAATGATTTCCTTTGTTTGATAGGCCAGGTTGGCGGCTCAGTCAACACATGAATTTGCTTCCCTGTACACGTGTGTGAAAACACACATTTCAAATATATCACTTATTTTCTTCGCTACTTTAATAGCGTTGTTTATTGACCAAGATGGCGGGAACTCCTTGTTCAAACAGTTTATTATATTCAATGAGTCTCCTTCACAGCAGACTCTGGTGCAGTTGGTTTCCTTTGCTAGGACCATCCTTGTTGGCATATGTGCAGAGTTTGATGACATGATGGGATTGTATGTTGTCATTGATGTCAATATGCTGAAGTATGAACCGGTATATTGAAGTAAGCAAACTAACAAGTGAACCGGTATGATGGTATGAGCTGGTATATGCAAAAAGTGAACTGGTATGTTGGAGTGTGAACCGGTATATGCAAAGTTTGTATCGGGGTTTCCGGTTGATGCATTCCAAGTCTGTGTGATTAGACCGATGACATCCTGTGATGAGTTAGCATTGAAATAAAGATTGGATCATGTTGCCACATCAGCCTTGTGCACGTAAATAATCTCCTTGAGGAGGATCTTGCATGTAGAAGATTGATTCTATGTACCTCAGGAATGTGCAAAATCTTAGTAAACGGTGGCGAGCCCGTGATGGCTTATCAGCTTCCAGAAGTGGTGAAGAACGGATGATGAAGAACGTCTTAAGATTTGTTCAAGATTGTTTTACCCTATGTAATGTGTTTAAACAACTAGGATTGGAACGACTGTATTGTTAACCTAGATGCTTAGGGTTTTAGGTTTTGGCCACTGACCTAATTGTTGTCTATAAGGTCGATGATAATATTTATTTGAAGTTGTTGGCAAATGAATGTATGTGAGGTGATTCTTGCCAGACCTAAGGAGTAAGCAAAGATCTGTAGAGTGTGATTGCAGATCTAAAGAAACTGAAGTGGATCTACCTTGACATTAAGTGTTGTTATCAGATCAGTGTATTACCTGTTGACTTCTAACCATTTCAGCAGATGGAAAATCCCTTTATTGGGTAGCTTCAACAGGCTTTTTTTAAATCCTTTAACAGGGTGACTCAAAATCATTGAGTTCTTCAAATCCTCTAACAAGGTAACCTTTAACAGGGTTTTAACCTCTAACCGAGTATTTAGCCATCCCTTAACCGGGTGATCCCTAGCAGGATCGGTTCCTAGCAGAACCTGTTGTAAAGTCGTTAACGGAACTAGGCTCCTAACAGAGCAGACTTTAGAAGAGTTCAAGAACAACTTGTGGGTATTCATCCCCACCGTGGTTTTTCCCAGTTGGGTTTCCACGTGAAAAATCAGTGTGTTATGTGTGATGCTTTTCATGTGATGTTTTAGTGTTTTCTGTTAAGCGGTAATGCAAGTTGATCCAATGGTCATTGTATTTCTGATGTATTACTTGCTTAAGCATATGGGTGAAGTTGAGATGAGATACTAGGTTTTGAGAAGATCTAGATGTTACCGGTTTATGTCTTTTACATTTATACTGTGTTTTACCGATAGTGCCTTGATTTAGATTGGTGATATTGTTTACCAGTTAGTGCAGTCTTTGTAGTTTAAGTTGTTGAAGAAGTTTTTGTCCATACTGATTTACCCCCCCCTCAGTATCTATTGGGTATTTACTGTTCATTATTATTCATCAATTGGTATCAGAGTATCCTCCAGGTCTTCTATGTTATAAGCTTAACCACTCAAGGAAAAGATCCTATTCTAATGATGAAGAGGGAAGGTCCTAAGTTCAACAGAGATGACTTTAAGATGTGGAAGGACAGAATGAAGATCTATATTAAAAACATGGTTGCTCAACACTGGAACTATGCTGAGAATACTTATGTTATCCCTACTGGTACTCTCATCGATGATCAAAGAAGAGAAATTAAGGAGAATGGGCAAGTCATGGAAGCTCTTATCAACAGTCTATCTGATATTGAGTTTATAGATGTTGAAAACAAAGACAATCCTAAAGATGTATGGGATACTCTGGAGACTATCTATGGCGGTGATGAGCATGTGAAGCAAGCTAAGGAAGAAAGCCTTAGAGGAAAATTTGAAGACATGCGGATGGTTGAAGGAGAGACCATTCAACAATATGGGATAAGAATTAAAACTATTGTTGGAGACATCAAGAGTGCTAGAGGTACAATGGATGATCCCACCGTTGTTAGCAAAGTTTTGAGATCCTTGTTACCAGTCTATGCAATAAGGGTTGCAACTATTCAGGAGTTGAGATCTATTGACAAGACAAAGGTATCCCTTGACTCCTTCATTGCTAAGTTGACCACATATGAGATAAACAATTATGATGGCAGTGTTCAAAAGACTGAATCAGCCTTTAGAGTATCTGCTGCATTATCTAGAAAGGGAAAAGAGGTTGGTACCAGCTATGAACCTAGACAAAGCAGGGATATGGATGATGAGGAGATCTTGATGGAGTTTGAAGCTCTTCTTGCCAAGAGACTTCCTAACAGAACTGGAAAATACAAAGGTAAGCTCCCTTTGAAATGTTTTTCTTGCAATAGGATAAGACACATTGCTGTCAACTGTCCCAACAATGATAATAAGGACAAACTAGAGAAGTTTTAAAAGTTCAAAGGAGGAAATAGGAGAAACTGTCTTGTTGCAATCGATGAAGGTGTCACTGATGATGATCAGAAGATGAAGAAAGCGAAGACATAGTGTTTGTAGTTGTTAAGGAAGATGTGTCAAACAAGAAGGCTCTTGTCTCCCACTTTGATAATTCTAATGAGTGGATTATTGATAGTGGATATTCTCACCACATGACTGGTGACCAGAGGAAGTTTATGTCTCTGGAAGAGTACGATGGAGGTGTAGTCCAATTTGGTAATGTTGCACCATGTATGGTAAAAGGAAAAGGGTCCATCTCTCTAAATGGAAAAAGCAGTGCTGATAATATGTATTGGGTAGAAGGTCTCAGGCATAACCTTTGGAGTGTTGCCCAACTAAATGATAAAGGACTCACTCTGGAATTCAAAGATGGAGTGTGCAAAATAAAAGGAAAGAGTGGTGAACTGATGGCCACCGGTATGCAGACCAAAGGTAACTTATTTCAGTTAAATACAAATATCAGTTAATGCCTAATGACTAAGTTTGATGACAGTTGGATATGGCATAGGAGACTCTGCCATGTAAATTTTGATAATATTGTGAAGGCCAGTAAGATCAAGGCAGTTAGAGGATTGCTTGTGCTGAACAAACCGAAGAATCCTTTGTGCAAAGAATGTCAACTGGGGTAAATGTCTTCCTCAACCTTCAAAGGTAAATCTTTCACAACATATAATTTACTTGATCTTGTGCACACTGATTTGTGTGGTCCTATGAAAACTAGGAGTGTTTAGGGAGATAGGTACTTTATGATTCTCACTGATGATTTCTTAAGAATGATGTGGGTCACATTCTTGAAAGAGATGTCTGAAGCTTTTGGAAAGTTTAAAGCCTTCAGAGCACTAGTTGAAAAGGAAAGCGGTAAGAGGATTAAATGCCTTAGAACCGACCAAGGAGGCGAGTTCACTTTTGGTGAATTCAATAAATACTGTGAAGAGAACACCATCAAGAGGCAATTGTCTGCCCCCCAGACTTTACAACAGAATGACCTAGCAGAAGGAACAACCAGACTGTAGTTGAAGCTGGCAGAACAATGCTAATTCAAGGGAAGGTTGCTCACACTTTTTGGAGAGAAGCGGTGAGCACTGCAGTCTACACTATGAACCAGGTACTCATCAAGAAAGGTAAGGATAAAACTCCTTATGAGTATTGGACCGGTAAGACTCTAGTAGTAAGCTACCTTAGAGTGTTTGGTAGCAAGTGTTATATCAAGAGAAGTGAATACCAGAGCAAGTTTGATGCAAAATGTGATGAGGAAATATTCCTAGGGTATTCCACAAAGATCAAAGCTCTCAAGTGTTTCTAGGAAACTCTAATTGATATTGAAGTGATCTAGACATCTTCCCCAGACATCAACAGAGAAGGGACAATGAAAGAGCAGGTGGTTGATGGTCTCCTCATTTTGCATACAAAGAAAACAAACACTAGGCATACACATACCTCTTTTTCTGAGGTTATCAATAGTTAGAATTTTATCTTGAAGGGTTGTCCAGAAGAAAATATTAATTTTAGGGGTTAGGCCTTTCACCCAAGCCTTAGCCCAACAAGGACTCTCCATTTTAGAAAACTGCTGATAATAAAGAGAGGCCACAGTAAATTTACCATTTGCTGTGAGTTTCCAGATTAATTGATCTTCATCTTCCACCACCACCATGGAGTTCATTATTTTGTTTAGACTTCCCAAGGAAGGATCAACTTGAGATAAATCCTTCCACTGTCCATCTTTCCAGTAGTCACCCACCATAGAGCCATATTTTTCCTTGCACTGGCTCTAAAATCTACTCCAATAAGGAATTTCACTCAAAGGGGACTCGAGCAACCAGGAGTCTTCCCAGAATTTGATAAGGTTCCCTTTCCCCTTCTTCCATTTCACACCTTTGGCAATTAGATCTCTTGTTCTAGACACATTTTTCTAGATATTGGATCCAATTGGGATATCTTCCGCATTGAGGAAGCTTAGAAGTGTAGGATATTGCCTTTTATACTTGTTGTCCCATATCAGATTCCATTCTCCTTGGTTATTATACCCTCTCCAAATCTTCTTGGCCAAAATAAATTCATTCATGTCTCTTATTCTTATTAGACCCAGACCTCCCTTTCTTATTGGCTTACAAATCTTATCCCACACAATTAGATTCATTCTCTTCTTCTCCTCGACCCTTGCCCACAAAAAAGTTCTTTGAATTTTTTCAATAGCCTCCGCAAACTTGGCAGGAATTCTAAAAAGGCTGATGGCATAAAGAGGAATACTTTGAAGAGTTGATTTCAATAGCTGAACCTTACCAGCTTGGCTAAGAAGAGAACCCTTCCAACCTGCTAACTTCTTATGGAATTTGTCCACCAAAGCTCCCCAGAAAGTATCAAGAGGATCTTGGCATAAGGGGAGCCCCAAATAGGAAGCAGGGAGACTCCCCAATTGACACCCCAAAATATTGCTTATTTTTATCTTTCTTCTCTCCGGAGTATTGATGAAGTAAACAAAACTTTTAGACCAATTAATAAGTTGCCCAGTAGTTGACTCGTAACTGTCCAATGCTTTCTTTAAACTCCTTGAATCCTGCATTGAAGCCTTCCCCATAATTATAGAATCATCCACAAACTGCTGATGGGAGAAAACTTGATCCGTTGAAGATGGTTTCAATCCACAAAACTCTCCCTTCTCAACCAACTTTCCAATGCATCTCCCCAGACATTCTGCCATGATAATAAAAATAACCGGAGATAAAGTATCTCCTGTTAGTTAGATGAGAGGGGGGGGGGGGGGTGAATCAAATAAACTCACAATATAATGATCTATCCAGATTCAACCTCGGTATAACTTACTTGATATGCAACTATGACTGTAAATCATTCAAACTCATAAATTGATAAACACAAAACAACAAAACACATTTAACACCAGATTTAACGTGGAAACCCAAATAGGGAAAAACCACTGTGGGATTTCGGACCCACAAAGAAAATATACTCTTCTAGAGTATACTCGATTAAAAGCCAATCCTGTTAAAGATTACATAAACACATTGCTAGATGTGACCTGGTCAAGGGATTTCCCTCAGATCTATCAGAATCTTGCACTTTGTTAGAAGTGACCTTGTCAAAGGATTTCAAACACTCATTTAGAATGTCACCTTGCTAGAGGATTTACAAATAAGACTATTAGGTCCACTCAGTTAAGAGATTTCCTGTCACTTACAAAAATAAATAACAGTTTTAAAATATATCTGCAACTTCACATCTGAAATGTTAAAGCAGACTCTATGTGCTCAAAATAATCTTGTCAAAAGACTTATCTTCCTCTTTGCTGGGCTTCTCAATCTTTTCTTCATCAGATCTTCAATCAGATCTTCAATCTCCTATACTCGGTAATCACCTCTGCAGTATCACTGCTCTTCTATTTGCCCGCATACATTGTTCATCAACTTTTCCTTATTTATAAGCAATTCCTAACCGCTTAATCTCCTTAATCACATTTCCCATGATTAATATTAGCCATCAGATCTTCAAACTTGACTAGGTTCATTAAATCCTTCGAACTGAAAAACATTTTATCTTGCCTTGAAACTTGTATTCCTTCCTTGGTACTTGTGCTCGGTTATGACCATTCAATCTGTGCTGTAGATCTAACTCTTGAATTTTCATTACCGTTGATCCTTAACAAACTTCTTGCACGACATTTAAATCTTCTATAAATCTCCAGCTCATTGGCATCCTTCATTTAATAATGTATTTATTCATCCAATGCATTCTATTACTGCTCAGTTGATACTCGGTAAATACTGACTTTACTCGGTAACTTCTTTCTTCTTTAACTGACACTGATAACCTTGGTGTTTACCGACTAGCTCCTTGCTCGGTAAAATAGAACGGTATCAAACCTTTACTCATTCTGTTGCATGAAATCTTTTCTCCTTCTTATTCAGTCTTCGAATACACATATATAGGATATCAAAACAATCAAAATATCATAATCTCATCACTGTCTAACTCGGTAATAGTTTCCCATTGAATAACTTATTACTCCCCTTCATTTTCACATTCTTTCTGTGTCACTTACCGACATCTTTATACTCATCAAAACATACTCTTTAAGATATGGCAACATCATACTGAATCAAAAAATCAATTGTTTGACATCAATGACAAAATAATATTATTAAGACAGTAATCATCCTTTATCAATTATATCATCAATCTCCAACAACCTTCTCAATATCATCATACCAACAAACTTAATGTAATGCCAATAATCTCCCCCTTTGGCATTGATGGCAATACCAACTTGATTTATTCCAATTGATTCAGACTGCTATTATTCTTCTCCTGTTATTTGTGAGCCGTAAACTTCTCCTGTAATCTTCTCCCCCTGTCATTAGTTTTCTCCCCCTTTGACAACAATGCCAAAAGTAAAACTAATTCATGATTACTTCCCCTATGAAGTAATTTCCTTGCTGTTAAAACATATACAAATGTATCATCTTAGTCTCGGTCAGGGCATCTTGTCTTCATTCACTGTTTCCTACACAACTTTAGGCAACCTCCTAAAGTGTGTAAATCAACATCAACCCATAAATAGTATTCTGTAGAGTCATAGAATTGATGCTGTCACCAAACTCTGTCAATGAGTACTAGATAGGGGTAGGACCCCTAACTTACTTCTGAGATACTCAAAAGTGTCCCTTAGGAGTGGCTTTGTGAAGATGTTTGTTATTTGTTCCTTTGTGCTAACATATTCTAACACAACTTTCTTTTCTTGAACTTCTTCTCTTAGATGATGATACTTTATAGAGATATGCTTTGTCTTGGAGTGCATTACCAGATTCTTTGAAATGTTAATAGCACTTGTATTATCACAAAATATAGTTACTGGCTCGGTAACTGTCTCATTCATACCTTCCAATAATTGTTTGATCCATGCTATATTGGTACAATTCAATGCTGCAACGACATATTCAGCTTCAGCTATTGACTGTGAAATGCATCCTTGTTTCTTGCTAAGCCAACTCACTAGTCTTTCTCCCAAAAAGAAAGCTCCATCGCTTGTGCTTTTCCTGTCATCAATATTTCCTGCCCAATCAGCATCAGTATAGACTTTTAAGTCAAAATCATTCCTCTTTTTATATAGTAAACCATAATCTTCAGTGCCTCTCAAGTATCTGAAAATTCTCTTGCTTGCTGTCATATGGGTTTCTTTGGGATTTGCAGAAAATCTTACAACTATACCTACTACTTGTGCTATATCAGGCCTGCTGTGAACTACATATTTCAACTTTCCAATCATAGATCGGTAAAGTGTCTCATCAACAAATGCAGATTCATCATTCTTTGATAGCTTACGATTAGTAGTCATAGGAGTACTTACAGGTTTAGAATCCTCCATTCCAAATTTCTTCAAGATTTCCCTTATATACTTGGATTGAGTAATGAAAATCCCATTTTTTATTTGCAGTATTTGTAAACCTATAAAATACTTTATTTCACCGATTAATGACATCTCAAATTCTTTGCACATTTCATTTCCAAAGTTCTTGCATAAAGAATCATTTCCACAAAAAATAATATCATCAACAAATATGGCTAAAATCAGTATTCCATTATCCTCATCATTCTTCATATACATTTTGCTGTTTTCACTAGTCCTCATAAATCCAATCTTTATTAAGTAAGAGTGCAACCTTTCATACCATGCTCTGGGTGCTTGCTTTAGGCCATATAAAGCTTTGTTCAACTTACATACCTGATCTTTATTCTTCTCTTCGATAAATCCTTCAGGCTGTTCAATATAGACTTCTTCTTCTAATATACCATTCAAAAATGCAGATTTAATATCCATTTGATATACCTTGAAATTTTGTAAGTAGCATATGCCAACAATGCTCTCACTCCCTCAAGTCTTGCCACAGGGGCAAAAGTCTCACCATAGTCTATTCCTTCTTCTTGAGCATAATCTTTGCAAACTAGCCTTTCTTTATTCCGAATGACCTCACCTTTTTCATTTAGCTTATTTCTGAAAATCCACTTTGTACCGATTACATTTTTATCTTTTGGTCTTGGGACCAGTGTCCATGTTTCATTTTTCTTGATTTGTTCAATCTCTTCTGTCATAGCATTCACCCAATCTTCATTGCTTAATGCCTCTTTTACTATCCTCGGTTCAAACTCGGATAGCAGACATGTGTTCTGTCTCAATTTGTTCCTCGTCATCATTGGATCATCCTTATCTCCTATAATCTGACTTGATGCATGATTTCTTCTAACATATTTTGCTAATATAGGCTCGGTAGGCTCTGTATGATCTTCTTCATCACTCGGTAACTGAGTATTTTCTTCATCGACTTTCTCGGTAAAACTTCTCGGTTGTTCATATACAAACTCTTCATAATCTTATGGTTCTTTGGAGTTTCCTTCATCATTCCTTTCTGCAAATTCATCAATTTTCACATTTACACTTTCCATTATTTTGTTAGATGATTTGATCAGACATTTAAATGCTTTACTCCTAGAGGAATAACCAAGAAATGTTCCTTCCTCGCTTTTCTGATCAAATTTTCCATTTCTATCATCTTTGTGAACATAACTTCTATTTCCAAATATTTTAAAATAACTTACATTTGGTTCCCTGTCATACCAGATTTCATACGGTGTCTTCATAGTTCCTTTCTTTAGTTGTACTCGGTTCAGGGTGTAAACTGCAATGCTTATTTCTTCTCTCCAAAATGTTTGAGGTACTCTCTTCTCTATCATCAAAGTTCTAGCACAATCTACAATTGATCTATTTCTTCTTTCAACTATCCCATTTTGTTGTGGAGTTCTCGGTGCAGATACTTGTCTCTTTATACCATGATAATTGCAAAATAAGTTAAATTCATCTGAAATGAACTCTCCTCCTCTATCAGATCTTAGACATTTCAACTGTTTTCCTATTTCATTTTCAACTCTTGCCTTATACCATTTGAACATTTGAAAGGCTTTTGATTTCTCTTTTAAAAACATAACTGACATCATCCTTGAGTAATCATCCACAAATAATATGAAGTATTTATCACCATAATAACTTTGAACTTTCATAGGACCACAAAGATCAGTGTGTACAAGATCTAAAATTCATTTGGAAGTGTAAGACTTACTTGTAAAGCTTGATTTTGTCATCTTACCCATTTGGCATCCTCAACATATTGCATTCTCAGGCTTTTCCAAGCTCGGTAGACCTCTTACTGGGTGCTTCTTACTTATTTTGATCAGGTTATCAAAATTTACATGACAAAACCTTTTATGCTATAACCAGGTAAATTCTATTTTTGCATATAGACAATTGTTCTGAGTTGAGTCAAGATGAAATGTATTACCTCTTGTTTGAGTCCCGGTAGCAGCCAACTTTCCATGTTTATCATGAACTTTGACAATTCCTTTCTGAAATTCTATTCGGTATCCTGTATTGTTTAGCTGTGCTACACTCAACAAATTGTATTTCAGACCTTCAACCCAATATACATCATCACATTTAGCATTGTCAAGAAGTGTGATAGATCCTTTACCTTTCATAGGACATGGTGCATCATTACCAAATCTTACATAACCTCCATCATAATCTTCTAATTTAACAAACTTGTGTTTATCATCTGTCATGTGATGTGAGCAGCCACTATCTATGATCCAAGAATCATTATTATTTATGTGTGATATTAAGGCTTTTTCTTCATACCTTTCTTCATCTGATCCATCTTTGATAGCCACATATACAACTTCCTCTGTCTCAATCCCATCAGATTTTTCATCATTGGATTCCTCATCAGCTACTAGGCATGTCTTTCTATCTCTCCTTCTGAAGTCTCGGTGCCCTCTGTATTGGTTGTCTTTCTGTCTGTCATCTTGGTATTCTCTCTTTTCACTAGATTCTTTGTTAGGATAGTTTGAAGCCATATGTCTGATTTTATCATAGTTAAAACATTTCAAAGGTAACTTTCCTTTATACTTACCTTTGCCTCTCGGTAACCTTCTGACCAATAATGCTTCAAACTCTTCTTGCTTTCTGATTTCCTTATATAGTTTGTGTACTTCTTCCATGTTTTTGCAAAATCTCTCACTTGCTCCACTGTGATTTCCTTCAACATACTTATACATTCTATCATTGTAATCATTAGATTCATCAAGATGAAAAGAACTGAATGCAGATTCAACTTTGTTAACCGAAGACCCACTGTTATCAAAATTACTCAACTCAAAAGCATGTAGCTTATCGATAGTAGCATCCAAAGAGATTGGCATGTTTGGTACAGACCTTAATTCATTAATTGTAGAGACTCGAATGGCATAAGCAGGTAGAAGTGTTCTCAGTAACTTACTTGTTACATCCTTTTCTTCAATAGTTCCTCCTGCTCCTTTAATTTGATTGACAATTTCCTTTAACCTTGTACTGTATTGGATTATGTTCTCACCTTCATTCATTCTCATGGATTCAAGTTGTCCTCTTAGACTGTCTACTTTTGCTCTTTGAACATGTTCATCACCACCATACACAGATATAAGCTTATTCCACATAGTTTTGACATCATTACAACCTTCTAGATCATTAAACTTTGAGTTGGTCAATGCTGATGTTATTTCAATCATTGCTTGAATATGTTCTTTCTTTGCCTTTATCTCTTCCATTGTCATCGGGTAGGTGCTAGGTGCAGTGTAATCATTCTCTAGATAATATGTTGCATATTCTCCAATTCCTGATAAGTGCAGCTTCATCCTTTTCTGCCATGTGGAGAAACTTCACTTGTTCAACTTTGGTGCATCCCTTTTATACATCTTCGTATCTTGCCTCAAGTTCCTTTAAACTTTTCTTTCAGAGTTCTAGCTCTGATACCAATTGTTAGTTAGATGAGAGGGGGGGGGAGTGAATCAGATAAACTCACAATACAATGATCTATCCACATTCAACCTTAGTAGAACTTACTTGATATGCAACTATGACTGTAAATCATTCAAACTCATAAATTGATAAACTTGAAACAACAAAACACATTTAACATGGAAACCCAAATAGGGAAAAACCACTATGGGATTTCGGACCCACAAAGAAAATATACTTTTCTAGAGTATGCTCGGTTAAAAGCCAATCCTGTTAAAGATTACATAAACACATTGCTAGATGTGACCCGATCAAGGGATTTCCCTCAGATCTATCAGAATCTTGCACTTTGTTAGAAGTGACCTTGTCAAAGGATTTCAAATACTCATTCAGAATGTTACCTTGCTAGAAGATTTACAAATTAGACTGTTAGGTCCACTCGGTTAAGAGATTTCATGTCACTTACAAAAATAAATAATAGTAATAAAATATATCTGCAACTTCACATCTGAAATGTTAAAATAGACTCTATGTGCTCAAAATAATCTTGTCAAAAGACTTATCTTCCTCTTTGCTGGGCTTCTCAATCTGTTCTTCAATCAGATCTTCAATCTTCTATACTCGGTAATCACCTCTGTAGTATCACTGCTCTTCTATTTTCCCACATACTTTGTTCATCAACTTTTCCTTATTTATAAGCAATTCCTAACCGCTTAATCTCCTTAATCACATTTCCCATGATTAATATTAGCCATCAGATCTTCAAACTTGACTAGGCTCATTGAATCCTTCGAATTGAAAAATGTTTTATCTTGCCTTGAAACTTGTATTCCTTCCTTGGTACTTGTACTTGGTTATGACCATTCAATCTATGCTGTAGATCTAACTCTTGAATTTTCTTTGCCATTGATCCTTAACAAACTTCTTGCACGACATTCCAATCTTCTATAAATCTCCAGCTCATTGGCATCCTTCATTTAATAATGTATTTATTCATCCAATGCATTCTGTTACTGCTCGGTTGATACTCAGTAAATACTGAACTTTACTTGGTAACTTCTTTCTTCTTTAACCAACACTGATAACCTTGGTGTAACTGACTAGCTCCTTGCTCGGTAAAATAGAATAGTATCAAACCTTTACTCATTCTGTTGCATGAAATATTTTCTCCTTCTTATTATAATCTCATCACTGTCTAACTCGGTAATAGTTGCCCATTGAATAACTTATTACTCCCCTTCATTTTCACATTCTTTCTGTGTCACTTACTGACATCTTTATACTCATCAAAACATACTCTTTAAGATATGGCAACATCATATTGAATCAGAAAATCAATTGTTTGACATCAATGACAAAATAATATTATTAAGACAATAATCATCCTTTATCAATTATATCATCAATCTCCAACAACCTTCTCAATATCATCATACCAACAAACTTAATGTAATGCCAACATCTCCCTGTCCGAGTCCCCTTGATGACTTGAAAAAAGGGGAAGGAGACCAATTAATTAAGATAGAAAAAGAAGATGAAGAGACTAATTTCCTAATAAGACTAATACTTCTAGAACAAAAACCAAAAGCCGAAAGAACTTTCATCATTAAATCCCAGTCCACTCTATCGTAGGCTTTGGATAAGTCAAGCTTAAGAAGGAAGCCTTTTTTTTTTAGCACTAGACAAAGAATGAATGTTTTCATGGACCGAAATTATCGAATCCAAGATTTGTCTTCCAGGGACAAAACCACTTTGCTGAGGAGAAATGATAGAAGGAAGCAGCTTCAGGATTCTAGAGGTCAGAACCTTAGAGATGATCTTGTATAGAGAGTTGCAAAGGCTTATAGGTCTGAATAGATCCATGGAATCGACTCCCATCTTTTTGGGGATAAGAGCAATAAAAGTGCCATTTATCTCTTTCAAAATTCTTCTAGCACCAAAAAACTCTTTCATAGCTCTAGAAACATCATCTCCAACAATATGCCAATACATTTGAAAAAAGAAAATGGGAAAACCATCCGGGCCTGATGCCTTGTTACCTTCAAAGGAGTTGACAACTTTCAGAATCTCATCATTGGAAGGGATACCAGTTAGGTAAGAGTTCTGATCTACCTCCAGGATAGTTGGAATACAGTCCATAAGGTTCTTTTGAGATTGCAGATCCAAATTTTGATCCTTAGCAAGGAGGCTGGAGAAAAACTTCATGGCAACCTTTCTCATAGATTCTTCCTCTTCAACAATTCTACCATTAACTTTAATCTATGATATCCTATTGATGGCCTTATGTTTTAAAGTGGACATATGAAAGTATTTAGTGTTTTTGTCCCCTTCCTTCAACCAAACATTTCTTGACCTTTGTTTCCAGAAAGTTTCTTCTTTTGCTATTATGTCATGATATCTCATAAGAATTTCATCTTCAACATCTCTTGAAGTATTAGTATATCCATTATTCTGAATCTCATCCTGAATATCTTTTAGATCTGAAAGAATAGTGGCTTTCAAAGCAAAGATGTTCCAGAAGCATTCCTTATTCCACCTTTTAACATTTTCTTTCACAAACTTCAACTTTTTGACCACTTTATGCATAACATTACCTTCAATTCTGACCTGCCACCATTCCTTGACTTTGCTTTCCATATCCGGGTGTTTAGTCCATATTCTCTCAAATCTATAAGAGAAGTGTCTTCTATTCTTAGCATCAACCATGAAGGATATAGGATAGTGATCTGATCCTGCCTTATGTGAGCAAATAAAGAACAAAAGTAAAGATTAAACCAATCCAGAGAGATAAGAGCTCTATCAAGTCTGACCTGAATTAAGTCCTCACCGCTCCTTCTATTAGTCTAGGTGTATTTAACTCCTTGCAAATCTAAGTCATGGAGAGCATTATTATTGATGAAGTCCATTAAATCCAATCTACTGTCCAGATTGGTTTGGCTCCCTCCCTTTTTCTCGTTTTCCTTCAAAGGGGTATTGAAGTCCCCCATAATCATCCACCCATCTTCAACAAACCTACTTCTTAACAAGGTTAATTTTTTCCAAAAATCATTTCTGCCAGTCTTAGTGTTAGGAGCATACACATTAGTTAAGACCCATGAGGTGCTTTCTTTCAAATGCTTAAATCTGATACAAGCAAGATTGTTGTCCTGAATCAACACTTCTCCCTCTACAATGTTTTTATTCCAGAAAGTAACAATACCTCCTGAGGATCCTTCTAAACTACCACCACTAACTCCTCCATTACTAAACATTTTCAATCCTTCTACCTTTTTCATTGACATTTTGGTTTCTTGAATAAAAAAAATATTTGGGTTTTTCTTTCTAATCATACTTTTTATTAAATCATGTTTGTGAGGATTATTCAATCCTCGAATATTCCAAGAGATGATCTTCATGGTTTTTTAGAAATACCTGCCTCAAAGATGGTTCTTTGAGTCCCATATGCTATGTTCTTGCTTGTTTCCATAGTCCTCTTCTTTGCATTTGAATATCTTCCTGGAGAAGTATGTTGAGCTCCCACATCCCCAAGTCTGCTTCTGGTATTTCTGGTTGATGTATTATTGTTGTTGTTGTTGTTATTCTTTTTTTTTTGTTCTTAATCTTTCTTTTATCCTCCATTACTTCTTCTTCTTCCTGCTTTGACTCACTCTTTCCCAATGCCTTTTTGATGTCTTCCTCATCTCCCCATTTTGGCTCATTTTCCTCCAGAAAAGTCAACTTTACCTTAGCTGGAGAGGCTAATGAGACCTCCGACAACCCTTGATCAAGGATGTTATCAGGTTGTGCATCTTGGATCCAGTCTGCTCCTTTATCTGACTCAAATGAATTTGATACTAAATTAAAATTGTCTCCTTCCTCTTTATTGTCTTTGGATTGATTATCTCCCTTATTCTTTTGACTGTTATTTCTATTCTCACTATTATCTGAGTTATGTTCTATCTTATCCTTTTCCTTTTCCTCTTTTTGGTTGCTGACTTGTGACTCTCTTTCTCCATCATCTGAATCCTTGCCATTCTACTCCTTTTCCTGATGGGCGGTCTTTTCATTATCTCCTTTCTTCGTTTCATTTCCCAACTCTCTGACTAACACTTCCTCTGTCCTTCCAACCTGGGACTGTTTTTCCTGATCCAGACCATCAGAATGCGATGCTTTCAAAGAGCTGTCCACCTTTTTCCATACTTTAGTTTGGGATTGAGATTTGACCACATTAGTTGGGCATTTTTTAGCACAGTGCCCTACTTTCTTACAGTGAAAGCATGCAAAAGGGATTGTTTCATAAACAATATTCTACTTCCATTTGCCAAGTTTTGATTCTATCTCTATTTCCTCTCGCATATTCATTTCGGGCCCAACTCCTACGCAGATTCTGGCATAAATAAGTCTTCTTCTGGATGCCGTGACTGGATCAATGGTGATAAGCTCCCCGAAGGCATTGGTTATTCCTGCAAACACATCTTCCTCCCAATATTCCATTGGGAGCCCAAGTAACTTTATCCAAGCTAGAACTTGGACCACAAATTTTTTTTTCTATTCCCGCATTAGGGTACCATTTCTGGATATACATTAAATATTTGCCTATCGCCCAAGTACCGTTGCAAAGGACATTTTTGTGATCTTCCTCACAAGAGAAAGAAAAGGACATGCATCCTTTGTTCATAGCAACCACATCTACCTGACCTTTCAAGTTCCATTTCCTCTCAACAAACCCACAAACGACCTCAATGTTCGGTCTCATCCCAAAAAATCTACCAATCAAAGTATTTTCCATTCGAGCAATGTTATGATCTATAATTTGGTCAGGAACAGAAATGGCAAACTTACCCTGAGACACATTCGAGGTATTTTTGACCAGGGGAAAGGATGACTTACCTTTAGGTTTGACCCCAAACAAAGAGGACCCTTTATCAATGTGTCCAATCAATCTGGGTCCCCCCTTTAGATCCCTTGAATTTGGTGGGTTCTCGAGATCCTTCCCATTAGTTTCTTTTCCTTCCACTGTGTCCTCTAAACCACTTGCCACTTGCTATCCTGGAATTGCTTCAGGTTTACCGCCTCCCAAATTTAAATTTTGAACCTGACCATTCCCCTTGCCTCCTGCTATCTGCTCCTCACATGATCTGGGACACCCACCTGGGTCCCTCGAGTCCAAAGGAACATCGGGTTCCTTACCATCTGAACTCTCCCCTTCTATAGGACTCCCTGAATCTCTAGCTGCATACTGTCCTGCTGCTGAACTAGTGCTCCCGCCCAAAAAAAATGAATTTTGGGCCTGACTGCTCCCCTTCTGCTCCCCACTCTGCTCCCTTCTCAATTAATTGTTACCTAGGTAACACTTTTAAGGATGGGGAGACCCCTAGGTATCATTATAACCATACCTAGATGCTTAGGGTTACGTCAAAACATCATTATATAAATATCTAACGCTTCTAGAAATAATAGAGAGCAAGATGTTGCCCTAATGACACTCTAAATGAATTAGAAGGTTCAATATTTCACCATAAAGACACCTCAAGTCACTTGCACAAGTTTTGGAAGTGATAATGGTTAAAAGTGAGATTTTTGTTTAGAGATGTATGGTCTTTTTGGTGTTTTGAGGACATGAATATGTTGACATGAGATTGTAGATAATAGTTTGTGGGAGATTTGTATAGGAATAATGTTAGTTGTGACATTATCTTATTGGTTTTAGAGATGATGGTTTTGCTTTTTCTTTTGGAATCTTTTAGCAATTGGAGCTCTTTTATTTTATTAATATTGTGTGGAATATTTAGATTTTAGGAGATGTATAATTGATCATTATGCCATGATAATATTTTGAGGATATACTAGGAGTTTAGGTATAACATGACTATTTTTGGGAATCCATTGTGTATGTTCATAATAATGTCATATGTTTATCCCTAGAACACTTTTAGTGGAAGTTTTGGTATTGATATTCATTTTACCATGATGGACTCTGGATCTTGAATGGAACCTTGGCATGATATGGTTTCTTTTGAGTAGACATGTCAATTGGAGAGATTATGTTTTAATGTAAATATGGATATCATTGGGAGCTAGAGGGAGTTATTGGAGTCCACATTTTCCCCATATTGTAGTGGAAGCTTTGCTTTATACTTTGGGGATAACCTTCTACTTAACTAAAATGATCATTTTTTTTTTGGAGAGAGACATTCTTGAATATTATGTGTTGTAGTTGGATTTTTGCTTGACATGATATGATTGGTAGTGTACTTCATTAGTCTAGAAAAAAATGAGTGAGATTAGTGATCTCTTGGTATTTAAAGATTAAGAGTTAGAATAGTAAGTCTCTCATTGAGGTTTTTCAAAAAAGGATAAGGAGCCTACACCTGTTGTTGTATGCAAGTTCAATATACTAACTGAAGAATGATTAGATAGGTTTATCCCACCCAAGTTTTAGACATGTCCTAATTATGCTTTGTATTTTTATGGGAATGGGTCTTAAACTATGCAAATGCGAGTTGTAAGGATATTTTTTCTTGAAACAGAGAGTCAATTTTGGGGATGAGATTGAAAAATATAAGAAAATATAAGGTTAGGAAGTACAAGGTAGGGTTAGCTATTATAGGTTGATTTGATGGATGCGGGATGGACACTTATATGAGATTTTTCTTTTGAGCCTATGTTACACAATAGGACACACTTGTTAGGATATGTTGTTGTACACCGATACATAAATTGATTTATTATAATGATGTAATTAAATAATTATTTATTTGTCGTACATCCGAGAGATGTGATTAGGCGACACTAGGTAATTATTTGGGAATCACATGCAATATTGTATTGTAACATTGGGATTATTTTATGTGTGGGATTCATAGGATAACTATTTAATATTTATGAAAATAATTATAGCTTAGTGCCCAATATTAAATGAGGGGTCAATGGTTTTGTGTGCACATGGTTTTTCTTTGCCACTTGGTTGTATTTGTGTGAGATTATGTTACTATGAGCATGGACATGTTTAGTGGTTAAGGTTGGTTGGGTGAGTGGGTTGTTAGATTTATTGAGTGTTTATGAGGAGTGCATACGTGAAGCATGACATGGGGTGGTTGGATTCATGCTTGGACACATGGAGGTTGCATGGGAGAGGTTTTATGTTTCAAAAGTATTACTTATAACTTTGTAAGTGCATGCATTACTTTATGGTTGATTATTAAAATAGAGCATGAATGATTTTGGAGGCTAAGTTTTTTCCTCTTGGAGGTTTTCCTAGGGTATATCATGTATCATCTTGCGATTTGTCTATTTAATATTTTCATAATGCTTCTTTTGTAAAATTGCATACATGATTTTCTTTCACGAATGTATTAAATGAATTGGGTATTGATGCAATATTTCCTAACAATTGGTATTAAAGCTTTCACAGTTGTGAGAGGTGTGAGATCTCAAGATTTTGAGTTATAACCCTAGCTTGAGAGGATCATGAGAAAATTTGAAGCCATGGCTATGCATATAATATCTGAGACATTACAAGGTATAGAACACACTTGTAGGTTGTTATTTTTGTAGATACGAGGGTTTAGATTTTTTTTTTATGAAGAGTTTGTTGCAGATAGAGGGTTTAAGGAAACTGGGTCAAACGGGTTTTTTGGATGTGCTTTTTTATGAGAGTTTTGTTGGGGAAGTTTTACATATGACCTCCTAGGATAAAACAAACCTTCCTTATGGATTTTGGTTGGCTAAGAAATGAAAATAGATATAAAATTTTCCTTGATTTGGCCAAGTTAAAAAAATGCATTTTTTTTAATCCCTAGACTCTCAGTTGTATGGCCATACGATCACAGGGTTACAAAGAAAAAAATAAATAGTAAAAAATCAATCTAATCAAATTTTTGTTAAACTCATAGGGGAAAAACCAAAATAGAAAAGAAAAAGGGGGTTGGGGATTATGTAGAGCCTCATACCCCTACAAAACCAAAGATTGTATCAATGATGTGACAAGGTGGTACACTCATGTTGGTCATCGATGGGTTCCGATGTTGGTACAGGCTTAGCTCCTTGTCATTGGGTCTAGTTTGATGGCCAATGCATAGATCCTAGGACAACAAAAAGAAGTCAAACTTCAATTGTTTATACCATTATTTATATGGGGCAGGAGCACCTGAAATCTAGTAAATAGGTTTTGAGTCTTAGGAGTTAGGGTTAGGTCTGCTATGATTCTATAAGGTCTATTGAGACCCTTTGTAATGTAATTTCATGTTTTTAGATGGATATGTCGAATTTGGAGTCATAATTTGCAAATCTGTAACGTTGTTCAAAAGTTGTCATTTTTGTTGTTATCGGGATAAGTTATACTGATAAAGTGTCGCTGTTGCAAAAGTTGTCAAAGTGGTCATTGTGATAGTTAACTCAATAACTGATGGGAAAAGTTGTCATCGGGATAAGTTATCTTGATAAAGGGTCATCGAGATAGTTTCTTCTATCGAGATTAGCAAATGTTGTTTAGCCAACTATGGAGGGTTATCCCGATGATTGTCCAATTGTCTTTTTCGGTATATCTATGCCGACATGGGGTCATTGGGGTAAGTTTACCTTTATTAGAGTTGCACAAAAAGGTTATCCTGTCGATAGTAGTTATTCTGATGGGTGAAAAAAAGACTTTAGTTCGGGATTCCTATCTCGAC
The DNA here is from genome assembly GCF_030272615.1 of Cryptomeria japonica. Lineage (NCBI taxonomy): Eukaryota > Viridiplantae > Streptophyta > Pinopsida > Cupressales > Cupressaceae > Cryptomeria > Cryptomeria japonica. The sequence continues at coordinate 109,708,798 of NC_081410.1, forward strand.
ATTGGTGTCCACTAGGGTTTTGTCAGTTCAGGATTGTTATCATGATGTTTGTGTTTAAATTTGATTTTTCAAATGTGGAAGTCGAACATTCAGGGAATCCAAGGGTTTTTTGTGACCATGAGAATGCATAAATTTGGTATAAATTGTATAGAAATGGGGGGATTCTGTAATGTATAACTTATTTTCAAACTTTGAAATCATTGGCACCAAAATTGGAAGTTTATTTTCTGCAACTCGTTGTCTCTGCACTTTGTTCTGTTTTCTATTTTTGAATATTGTTGTATGGATTCAAACTATTTATGTGAGCATGTGATGGTATAGAGTTGTGGGTTATCTTCCATTTGTTGATGGTTAAAATTCTGAACAGTTAAGACCTTGTAGATTTCTTCATGAGATTGCTTGATAACTAGGGTTCTAATAGAAAATTGATGATTTTCCCCTGATCCGATTGTCATAAAACCCTATGTTGCTAATGTGATGAGCATATAACTATAAGTTTGAAGGAAGGAATCTCTGTATTGCATCAAATTGGTATTAGAGCTACAAGGATTAGATCTGTTGGAAGGTGAAAGGACATAATGGAAATCAAAGGATCCATGGAGGAAGAGATGTTACAAAGGAATTCCATCTTCAAG